>NW_027428373.1:0-81189 GCF_047830755.1 Zonotrichia albicollis | reverse complement strand
AAAATTAATGAAGCAGTAACATAAATGGAGGTCATGGGTGTTCTTTTCCCCTCCTTCACTGTTATTAGTAAAGCACTTAAGCATGTCCTTAGCTTTAGGTATGTGAGCAGTCCCACCAGTTAATAGTACTATTCACATGTTTAAAATTAAACATTTGCATAAGTGCTTTGCAGACTTGAAGGTTTTAAGTGAAACAATTTACCAAAACTGAACTCATCTTGGTTTTGAGAACAAGAGCAATGACATGAAAATAAGTTTCCAAGTTCTGTGTCATCAGCCACTCTGACCTGCCACCTAGAAAAGCAAAGATGACAGGTCGAATAATCAGCCAGAGGTCACACTGGAAGTCTTTTACTATAATCACAGAATGTTTTTTTTTTCTTTTTCTGTAGACACTAACTCACAACAAAAAGTTTTCTTGACAAGGAGAAGTACTGAGGAGCAGGAGCCACAAAACTACAGGCTTTTTATTTTGGTGGCAAGTAGCTGTCACTTTGTATAGGACAAGATCTGAAATGCTGTGCTCCAGAAGGCAGCCCCAGAGACAGATTCTTGCCTTTTTGATGCCTCACTGAACATTCTCTAAACCCCCTTGAAATCAGCAACTTTATTAAGATCTTGTTTTCACGGGAGCATTTCATTACTACAGTAATACTCTTTGCCATAGTATTAACTATGTAAAATAATATTAACTATTAACTAGCTGATATACAGACCTGCTAGGGGACTACAGACCAGATGTGTATTCCTTACCTGAGTAATTGAGCATCTCACTGAAAAATGCGAGGTCCAAGAAAATTAGAGTCTAACTTGCAAAGATGGAGACAGTGCCAAATCTCTCCTGCGTGGCTCTTCTGATATCCTTCGTTTTCTGAGTTGTCTCAGTTCTTGAAAAGTTGACTTAAGTAAGTACTCTTCTTTTTTCTGGTAATATTTCAGAAAAATGTTTTTCAATTGAAGAGATAAAAGACATCTTTGTTCTGACAGAATCTAAATGCCTACACATTGTATACATGCTCTATAAAATTCCTTAATTAAAGAGTTAACCTTTCAATATACATATCATTTTTGAGCTTACTCTAACAAGTACTTATGAATGACAAAAAAAAATTGCAATTAAAATAACTGTTAAGAATCTCAGGAAAGACTATTACAATACTAGCTACAAACTAGTTGTTTCCATTGCTGCAATGCACTGAATTTTCAAAAGGGTGTAATGTGTTCCTCCTACAAGGATGATAGTCCTGCTTGTGCTTACTCTGTTGCAGTCCTCTAAAACATTATTTTGGAAAATAGCAAGAAGTAAAACAGTCTTTTGCAAAACAGCAAGATGGTCTTTGCAGATTTGGTGAGCGTTTGGACCAGTTAACTGTAAAAATATGAAGGTATTGGTTGCCAGACCTTTAATGGTTGATGAATTTTATAGCTCTTACACCTGCAGTTGCCATTCACAGCCTAAGTCCATAGTTCACTTAGAAACCTTAAAAATATAATTTAGCACGTAAGATATTCTTAATATGAGCATTTTAAAAGCTAACATTTAAGAAAGTTACCTCAAGAAAAAATATGCATGTGGAAAAAAGGTTTCTAACTAAATCTTTTTCTGTTTACCCAGTTAGACTACTGTATAGCTCTGAAAAAAAAAACCAGAAAAGAAAATAAAAAAAAAGGGGATGATTTTATTTTCAGATGTTACCTCATTTGTAAGAGGTTCTTTTTCATGAGAGACTGTTATATTGAAAGTCAGAATGCAGCTCTTTAACTTCTCATGTTCAACTTTAACAATTTTAAGTTGAAAACTCTTTCTCTTCTTATTTTATAGAAACATGTTATCCAGTATGCCTTGATATCCCATGCCTCACATCCCACCCTAGGTCCTATTTATATACAGAACACACTTCAGCTTTAGATTGCATCACAAGACCACTATCATGGGCTCCAAGAAAAAGATGATATTCACACATTCAGCGAACAGCTGGCAGCTGATGTTTTTAAGTTGGTGATGCTTGAACTTCTCTTCTTCAGAATATCTCTGTGAATTAGCTCAATTTTAAACTACACTGAAAGCCAAAAAAGATGTTAAACAGGAGCATATTCACTAGGACTGACTTAAGTCATCAAACCCCATTGGGGTGTCTGACTTGAAGCAGCTGAGGTAGCAGGCTCTGATTTTTGACATTACTGCTGTAGTAATTCCAGAAGTGGACCAGTAGTAAATAATCATATATTGTATAGAGGTTATTCAAAGACAAGATGATTTGAAAAAAAATATTTCTTTTGGTCATATTCTCAAGGACATGTTATGCACTATTTAATTACTACTTTGAAATGGCAGTTCAGCAATTTTATTTCAAATTCCTTGGTGTGATCTTTCAGCTGGAGGGGAAGTAGAAAACACATAATTTTAAAAAATTCTGTATGCAGTAGTTTTAGTCTGCAACTATTCTACTGTTACATGTATAAGCAATGAGTCAAATTATGAGTTTAAAAATTATGAGCTTCAAAATTACAAAAATAGAGTATTTAAAAGGAAGAACAATTGCTGCAATACACAGATATCCTAGCATTCACCCCTGCCATTTCTTATCTTCACCTACAATCATGCCCCTAATATCAAGTGTAAACAAATGGTAGAATTTAAATAAATATGTATGGAGAAAAAAATCAAATGGGTTTGAACTTACATGCTTTTATTTTGAATTTTTTTTCCAGAGTATTTCTTCCCACTTCTAGTTTTTCCATTTTCTTCTGCATTTGACTTTGGAAATGTTTCAGTTTGCTTTTTCTTTGCTATTTTCAAAATTTAACTTGGGTACATGCTAAATTTAAAGAAAAATATGCATTTTATTGAATCTATTTTTCACTCTTCTGTTAATACCTAATTGTAAGATTTCATTTTTGATTGACATTCATTAATTAGATGTATTTTATACATGTTGAGAAAAAGACAGAAGAAATTTAAAAATGTACCCGTCAATATTTTCACTGAAAAAGATTCAATGAACTCAAATAATGTTTTAGAACTCCACCACTCAATTCAAATATGTTTTATAGTACTTACGTTATAACACACAACTAGCTAAAGAATTTTTAAAGTTATAAAACAGTTTTAAAAAAATGCATGTTAGTTTTTCAGGTAACTCATTTTCTATTCTTTGATGATAGTAGTTAAAATTACAAAACCAAGTTCTCTCATATGAAATAATTAAAATTATATCCTTTTATTTATACCAGTTTAGAGGTAAAACCAATTCTTGAACTATGCTTGATTTTCTGTGACAGAGTACTTATTAATTCTTTATTTTATTTATACTCAGATTCTCAACATAATTTAGACTACTTAGGTGTAAGATTAGTGAAGATCTGATCTGGGTCTCAGTTCTTCAGTAGCTTGATTCAGTCAGGTAGAGAAATCTTTAAATCAAGCAATGTCAAGCCTTTAACATATACCTAGTGTCTTCAGTGCCATTTTTTCTTTCACATGAGTGTTCCTGACTTTTTTCTAGCAACAATCAAGTAAAAAATCTTTGTCAAGCAAACATAAGAACACTGGGAGTAAAAGAAGGAATGCTTTGATTGATGTAAAAAAAAGGGAAGCTTTTTCATAATGAGATAACACAGGCTGAGTTTTAAAATATGAAATCAAGATAAAGTAACAACTGAAGTAGACAGAAAGTTTGGAAACTCTATCATCATGGCATTCAAAAATATGTAAAGTGATTGTAATTAAAGGACAGTAAAGAACTTTGCTTAGTGTTTTTCCAGAGGCTAGTGGTTTTTTATTATGATTTTTTTGTTTGTTTGTTTATTTCTTTACTTCTTTATTTTATTTATTTTTTCTTGTACAGTCCTGATGAAGATCTCATGTCTTTCTTTCCAAATCAGCCCCATTTGCTGCACAGGCATTAGGAAGCACTCAGCCATGACCCATTCCTTAATCCAATTCTCACACTGGTAGAAAGAGACCTCCAAATCCTTAATTCTAATTTTTCCTCTGAAAACTTTAGGGAGATCCTTCTTTTGTCTAAGAAGTAGACAATAATTGAAGTTGAAATTAACAGAGACAGTTTTAACACATGAAGTTCTACTGATTATCAGTTGCCTTGACGTCCCTAGCATTTGACTGTGGTCTCACAAAATAAACACACTTATTCCTATTTATGAAACTGAAGCCATCACATCTTTGTCTCATTCTGACAAATGCAACAAAATTTCAGTTGAAAGGTTGTCACACATGGACACTTCAGGGCTTTGGAGACATTTTTCTCTAAACCCAATTGTTATGACTAAGAATGGAGGTAACTGATCACAGATATTCAAAAATTTCAGCTTCACCCAACTGTTCTACCTCCTGTTTCCTGATTATTGTATGAATAATGAATTTTCTCTTCCTTGAAGCTTTATATTTTTAGACATTAACCACATTTTCACAATTTTTACACACATACCTTCTGACTCACTATCTCAATTGTTTTTTCTTTTCAATAAATACCATTTCCCATTTTGACTTTAGTACTTTCTCACAGCTCTCCTACAGACTTGGGTTTAAGCACCTATTGTTTTCATAAAGGTTAATCTTTATCTCTGCAGATTTTTCTTTTGAAGTGTTTTTAGAAATATATAAAGAAAATGTTTAATACACTTCATGATGTATGTTCACTTTTTGTTTTACAATATTAATGCCAGAGCCTTGAGTGGATGGGCACCTATACTGTTGATATTTTGGCACAATATACAGGACATTTTTGACCTGGAGGATCTAGGAGCCTCTCAGGAGATGTTTGGGCATAAGCACAGTTTAGATTAACTGGTGTGTGTGTGTCAGAAACCTTATCATCCCTTTTGATTGATATATAGCGTTGCGATTATAAATCTATGCAGTGTGAGATAAGGATTATAGACAGAGGTGACTATTTTGACCTGTTTACACTTTCCAGTGCAAATTCCCCAGGAGTCCACTGGACATACAAAACAGGAGATTGTATTCAAAACAATTTAATCACTACCAATCACTACCATCTACCTGTCGGATCTCAGGATCTCAGTCTTGAGGTGCTGAGCCACCGAGACCACCTTGGGGGGCTCGGGAGTCTTGGAATGTTGCTAGAAGTGTCTGGTGGCTGGACTTTAGTCTTACACAGGAGATGACAAGGATGAGAGCTTCACTGGGGTGAATGGTGAAAGGATTAGTTAATTAGAGGGTGAGAAACAGGGTTTAAGATTTATGTACAGGGGGGTTTAGAAGAGTAAGATAGAAGAATTGGAGTGTGTCTTGTCTTCTTTCTGTTTTTCTTCTCTTTCTATTTTCTTTGGTGATGGTGGCACTTTTAGATTGGTTATTACTGAGAGTGCACTGAGTAATAAGAATAAATGGTATTGGGGAAAAATGATAAATATTGTACACGTAACAATAGGTATAAAGATACGTGGTTGCCCCGGAGGGCAGACAGTGTGCTCATGGCTGACTGCTGAGCAGATCTCTGTTCAGCTGAAAGAACATCTTTTAGATAAACAATTAGTAAACATAAAAACCGAAAGAAGAACTGAAGCCTCTTCTCGTCCTTCGATACGCGGGCTGCCCCAAGGCCACCTCGGGCCTT
Source organism: Zonotrichia albicollis (assembly GCF_047830755.1). Lineage (NCBI taxonomy): Eukaryota > Metazoa > Chordata > Aves > Passeriformes > Passerellidae > Zonotrichia > Zonotrichia albicollis. Next base: position 75,589 of record NW_027428373.1, on the reverse strand, counting down.
TCCAGGCCCCTCAAACAGCCGAGATAAACCAGACACTTGGCGTCCCTGGGTGGGCACAAACTACCACAACCTTTTGGGGGGGGCAGCACCCTCAAAGCCCTGAAGACCAAAGAGAAGAAGAAAACAAAAAGCCAACAGAGTCTGCAAAAAACAGCAGTCACTGAGGAATCCATCTCTCAGTTTCTGCCGAAGACAATTCGTAGCAGAACAGCCCGGACCGGAACCAGAAAGGCGCCCTGGGACCACCTCTCGTAATCTGCTAGACAGAGACCGAGACCTCCAGACTACCCTGACGAAAGATTTGGTAAGAAAGCCCAGAAATAAGAACATGGGGGGCACACTTTCCCAGGAACAACGGGAAATTTTGTCCGCCTTACAAGGTGTGACACAAACATACACAGAAAAGAATTAAAACAATTATTGCTATGGGGAAGGCTAAACTACCCACTAGCAGAAACGTGCCTGCTATTTGAAGTGGGGTTTTGCCAAGAAAACCAACAGATGCAGCAGACATCTGGGGGGAGACCCTCAAAAGAGGGGGGGAGCATGACTCCGAGAAAAAAAAATTAGCTCTGGCCTTAAAAGGCCAGGAAGAAGAAAACCAACAGATGCAGCAGACATCTGGGGGGGGGCCCCTCAAAGGAAGGAGAGGAGCAAAGCTCCAAGAAAAATTAGCTCTGGCCTTAAGAAGCCAGGAAGAAGGGCTCTCGAAGAAAGAGAGCAAGAAATAATATTAAAACACCCGGTCCCAAAACCCAGAAACCCCCAAAACGTCCAAAAAGTCCAGAGAGCATAGAAGACTCAAGAACAGAAGGGGGGGAGCAGGGAAGAGAGAAGAGACCGGGGGGGGCGCTTTCTCGCAGCCAGGCTGCAGCGGAGCAGGCGGGGAGCGCGGGTAAAGAAAAAACAAGAGACGTGTGTTCAGATACGGCTTTGCTAAGCTCAGGGCCGGGGGGCACAGCCGCCCCGGGGGCCGGCAAGGTAGCAGAAACGCGCGCGGCGGGCAAAACTCGCAAGAACCCGGGGCAGAATCACAAACCAACGCCAGGGCGTCCGACCCATGCAGCGAAATTAGGGGAAATTGCGCAATCCCAGAAAGCTGCTATGCGGAGACGTAGGAGGCGCACGGTTGTGACGCAAAAACCCGGGACGCAGATCGGCCCGAACGCGGTGGGCGCGGGTGCCGGCGGGAGCGGGCGGCACACACCAACGAGGGGCTACACACACACAGCGTCGGAGGAGGAGGAGACAGAGTCAGGGGCAGACCAAGGGGAGAAAATTCAGAGGCGGAACAAAAAGAGAGTAGAAGGAAATGAACCCTTTTTCTCATTAGGCTTACTGTGAGTTTCTGGTCTTAGGGGTCCCCAAATCCATAGAACATGGATATTCATGAAGATTTTATTTGGGCCATGTAAAGTAGCTGGAAAGAGGTATGAAATCAGCATTGCAATTTTATACACTATTAATCCTAAATAATATCTCAGATGACAGCCTTACAGGATATTTATAGAAATTTACTTGTAATTCAGAAGTGGTCCAGCAGATAAAAGGATTGGTCTTAACTCTGTTTCAAGTCTGTGGAAAATTATATCTAAATTGTAGGATTGTAGCATAATTCAGGTTGGAATTATCTTGAGACGTTATTTAGTCCCAACTTCTCATAATAAGATCAGCTTCAGGTCGAACCAGGTTAATTATGTACCTTAAATGAAAATTTTGTTGGGCTTGTTTTTCAGTTCAGTTTTCCTCCTTCCCAGAATTCCTTCCCAGAAATCTTTCAACTGAGATTGAAGCACGAAACTATTATTTTTCATTTTCTCATAGCAGTGTTAGTACTTTATAAAAATAAGCAATTCTGAATACTTTATATTGTTACTATTTTGACATAGAATAAAAGCAAAACAGTATCCGTAGTACAAAACCAAAATTCACCTGCAAAATGTATTTCTTCATAACACTTGGTTTTCTAAAAACAGCTTAATTTATTACTCATAAATCTCAGTCATTTACTGAAAGTGCAACAGTCAATACACTATGTTTTTTATGAGAATTTCTTTTGAGGATACTTTTTCTATCAGCTAGTTGCTTGTTGATACATTGCCTGGGGTATGCTTTTATAGTCACTTGGAAAAACATTTTAAGCAAAGATATTGAGAAGAAAAAAGGTAGAGGAGAAAGTCTTTACCTACTTGGTGCAAGTACTTCAATAGGAGAAAGAGGGAACAATGTACAGTGCAAGGCTAATTCTGAACATCTCCTTGGGTATATAAAATACTGACAGAATCTTTTGAATTACATTGTTCCACTTAATTTGTACTGCTTTCAAGGACAACTGGAGATGTATTGTTTGCAACTCTGTATTTGTACTTGTAAAACAAAAAATCTCAACCAAACAAATTAACAAAAGACAATCAAAAACAATCCTGAACCAAGAAACTGTTTGATAGAGGATCATTTAATGGTACATAAAAACCTCTAACTTTGTTAATATTATCTCCTTATACTGCTCTTTTAGCTATGTGACACATAAACTGTGGTTTATAGATGCTTTTTTGTATTTTATTTGCATTGACCCCAAGATAGTGTTAGTGTCATTAAAAAAATTAAAAATATTATTTTCAGTTGTATTCAATCAAGTCAGATAAAGATTTCCCAGAGAGGAAGATTCACTGCAGAAGAGTTCTGCATCATGCCATATAGCAGTGGGGCATTTACATTCATCAGTTCAGTGTTTGCATCAACTCTATTACAGGTATAAATGGATTAAAGTGAAATGTCTTTGAAGAAAAAGAATATTTCAAAACAGATAATTCATCATGGTTTTAAACTGTCTTGCTCTATAGGAGAACAAAAATAACATGACTTTCTGAGCAAAACCTTTCATTTACTCTAATGGTAGATAATAAATGGTGCTCCATTTTAGAGAAATTATGTTGACCTGTCAAAACTTTCCACAGAATCTTAGTCCTGCTCTGGGTAGATTTAGGCAGTTCTAATAGGGCTACAAAGACAAACCAGGACATGGTGATTTCCAGCCCCATACTTGGAGTCCTCTGAACTCCACTTTTGGATCTCTGGATAGAAGATACTCAAAAAAGCTGTTTGGAAGTTTGATTCTAAAATTTATGAAAAGATTTTTCAAAATCTTGAAAGAAAAATTTAGGGAAGGATGTTCCTTTAATCTTCCACTTTTCTTAGCCAAAAAAAAAGTTCTTGTATGGACTGGAAGTACAAGAAATATTACGTAAAACATAATTTACACATTTCTTGAGCTTAGGGCAGTAGAAGGCTATTCATCAGTCTTTATATATCACAGACTCTGTATTTTCAGCAAATCTAAGATGATTCAGGAGCAACAAAATTATACATTCTTGATAAAATTTTAATGCAAAAAGATGTTGTGGATCTTGATAAAAGTTAAAATGATTATTCAATGCAACGATATTCTTTGATACAGTAATGTACAATTCAATACTCAATAATATTTTATGAAATGGCCAGTTTCATAGGAAAGAAAAACTCTGCCAGAGTACTTTACAACTCTCTTTACAACTTGGTAAACTGAGGCAAAAAAGGCATTAAGAAATTTGCTCCAAATCACACAACAACAAATGATAATCAAGTAATTTAAAAAAATCAAAAAGTAATTTATTTGGGATGTGCACAGCCTTAAAAATCAGAGTAATCTCCTTCTCTTGCACTAGAAGTAGCTTCTCATGGTGACTTGTGAATGATGAAGACATACTTTGTGCTGAGGACATATGAATGCTTTAACCTCTCTAAATGTTTATGTGCTGATCCTACTGACCACTCATTCCCTCATAAAACATTGCTTCTACTCAAAGTTCACACACCTGTCAACTCTTCCACAAGTAGGATCAGCACATGTTTATATATGGAAGTGTCTTTATGTAGACTACAGGAGAAAAGAGTATGGGCCTAAAGGATATCTTAAGGAATTAATTTGAGTGCCTTAGACGCCTGAATTTTTTTTTCTACTGGGACTTCAGACCTAGCTGTGAGTAGAGGTGTTCCTTTCATTCTTTGGATTCTGTGATTCTCATTTACTGAGGCTTCAGTTGAGACTTGCCTTAAAACTTAGTTAAAGCTGCCTGACCTGTGAGATGTCTGAGTTGTAGATTCCTTGTTATGTATTTTTTGCAATTCATTATCAATGTATAATATAATATGACAGAGAAAAAACACTCTTGAGTTTATTTGAAAAAAAAAAAAAAAAAAAGAAAAAAACAAATTAACAGCAACAGCAACAAAAATCTGTGTGGCTTCCCTGCTGGCTAAGGCACAGGAAATCCTATGAGTTTGACTCCTTTTTCTGCCACAGAATTCACACCAGATGTTGCGAATTCATCTGTGGGCACATTCAAAATATGAATGAGGACTTTTTTTCACTGTGATATAAATCACACTCTTTACATAAGAGGCACACAGAAAACTTTCCCAGAAATGTAAGGGCTTGCAACCCACCCTTTAAGAACTTCTGCAGCTAAAAAATGAGGACAAGCTAGCAAGGACAATATAGTTGTCTGGAAGATGTGAGAAGACATGAGAGGGGCACCTCAAAGGGATGTAATCAGGATGGTTCTGGTCACTCTACAGTCTGCCGGGAAAAGACATGAATGCAATGCCTCGTTTTCCTGCCAGGGAAGACAGCTGGCTCACTCAGGAGCAGAATCTGAACATCAGCTGACATATCAGAATATGGGCGACTGGGGCTTGGGTCTGAAGGAAAACCAGAACCCACGCTAGTATAAACATGTAGCTGTGCAATCTGCTCCAGCGTAGGTTAAATTCTCCATAAAATTTGCAATTGTTTAAGTTTCTGCAGTTGAATCATTTTGACTGTGAATTTCCTCTCCCTCCTTTTCATACTGAAAGAAGAGAAGGTCTGAAGATTGCACAAAATGTGAACTCCTAAAGCAATTGCCTAAAGCAATTCACTGGGTAAAAAATGCAAATAATTTGGCTATCTCACTAGAGCTTTTAAGACAAATTACAGAGACTTTCATTGGAGAGAAAAAAACCTAAAAGGACAATATTGAAATAACATTAATGAGAGTAAGTGCCCAAGACAACAAAGGTGTTCATAATGATATCGAATAAAAGTTCAACTGTGATCAATGAGAGAAAAAGATCTTATATTTCTACACCTTGTAGCAGGCTCTGTTTAATTGAGTAAATTAAAAAGTATATCTTTTTGCCTTAGAAACTAGTCAGAAATTTGGGGAGAGTGTGCAAAACCAGATTACCTTTGGCTACTTAATCTAAAAAACACTTTAAAACAATCATTCCTCAAACTTCACATAAGCACTTCAAACACATGCACAAACATTCATAAATACTAAAGATAGTGAAAATGACACAAAAAATGCTCTCTTATGCTCTCAGTTCAACAGTATTTTTGGGAAGCTATCAGGAAATTAACCTATTAAAGGCTAAAACATTATTCACAGAGCCTCATCAGAAAAAGATATTTCTGTCATGTCCCTAGTCATGAGCCCTGCTACGTGGCAAATTTCATGCTAGGAGTATAAATTCCCTCAGAACGTAGCTTCTTGCATTCACAAGATTTACCTGCCTTAAACGTAATAAAGTATCAGTGTGTTATATGTGAAATGCTATTTATGGATTAAGATGTTGGACAGTGTAATGAAAACTGCATTATTGAGACCAATCATATCATGGCAGAGGTGTGGTATGGAAATATTGCAGGAGTGCTGAATGACTCTTTTCCATAGCTGAAATTTTGCAGATGTGAAGAATAAATGCACAGGCAGAAATGCAGAGAGAAAAGACACATACTCTTGTATTATAAATCAATATTGTTGACAGCTTGCTTGGAATTGTTACTAGTTAAAGAGTTTCCACCATAAAGGAGTCATTCTCTAGAGCGGTGTCAGTTCAGAAGAGAAAAAAAGAAAGAAAGAAATAGTAAATGGATTATAATGGATGCTCTAGCAAGGTAATTCCCTATACTTTGTGAGCTGCAAGCCAAATGAAATTATTTAGCACCATTCAGTATTAGTAGCTGAGATAACCTCACTCTAAATTTGTCAGTGGTGAAATAAACATTTTGCAGCCTAATCTTCCTCCTCCGTGTTTTTGTTTGGTTTCGGTGGTCACGTTTTTGGGGTTTTTGACTAATACTAATACTAATGTTTAATCCTCCACCTCTAACAAAAGGATATCTCTACAAACAAAGCACAAGCTCTGACTAAGCCTAGTAAGACTGTCAGTGACAGTGGCTCATCTCCAAAATGGGATTCAAAAAAGAACAATAGGACTCTTTAAAACTCAAAGTAATATGATTATATTGCTACAGATTAGAGTAAATGCATGGTTGACTGTTCTTTGGCATCATTACTAGCTGTTCCAGGGAAGACTGTGGTCCATGCTCACTGTGTTAGTATTGACAATTCCTTAGTTTTTCTTCCCTCCAGACTGACTAGAGTTGCTCTTGTAAGTAGCAATTCACTGCTACATAGCCATAGCCCCTTTTAAAATAATTTAACACTATTGAAAAATATTACCACCCATCACTAAATGGAATAATTAGTGTTCCTAAGTTTCTTTCTCATTTACAGTGTTGTAAAATAACACCTTGATATTTTCTTATTTTTTCTGCCAGGAGAGGTCTGTTTACTATGAACTGACTACCCAGTAGCTTTTTTCCAAACTCAACCTTCACTCAGAAAGCAGGAATATCCACTCCATACACTAAGAATTAATGCAATGCAAGGGTGTGAAAGTTCAGTACTTTACTTATAAAGAAGAGCAGAAGATATTTTACAGGTGCTTTGTCTTTCTGTCTGTAGTGACTGAAGAGCCAAAAGGAAAAGTAGCACTGTGGATCTCAGATTCTTGCAAATGCTTCCAAACATCATCTGCTGACAACTGAAGTACAAGTGCTGCCTTTTAGGCATAGTTCAGTAGACTTCATGAGTTCACTGACATGGTGCAGTTGCATAAATAGGTGTACAGTTCACTTTTAGTAGGGCACTCCAACACACTAAAACTTGCCTTCATTTGCATTGCTCCCAAAGCACCATCATTTGAAAGGATGCAGCTGCTGGATACAGACCATGTACTGTTTGAATGTGTAGGTGCTGTTTCTGGCTCTGACATATGGGATGATAAAGGACAGGTCACTACACTGTAACTGCGCATCTCATCTCCAAATATACAGAAAGACAACAGCTTCCTCTGTAAAAGAGCAAACAATGGCAAGTGTAATGTCTGTATTGACTTATTTTGAGAAACTGTCTTGAGTTATGTCCACAAGATCAGAACATCCAAAACAAAACTCTGCTTTAATAGGGAGCTATAAGGATTGCACTGTCAGGTTCAAGAGACTTTGATCTTTTTCTTGTTGTAGTAGTAAAGTCCAAGAAAGTATTTTGCCTTCAAAAATTGCTAGTCTCGCTGCCTGCCGTTAGCTAGAAAACAACATTTTTGTCCCTAGAGAAGACCCTACCTGCAGTGTTATATATTGCAGAGTGCAGAGCACACTGTTGGAAATGAGCAATCATAATAAAGGCATTTGACTTCTGAATGTGGCAGCTAAATGTGTAAAAGACTGACTCTAGTGGGAAAAGGAGAATAGGCAATTTCCAAAATGTTCTGTTCATGATGCGTGTTAAGCGTTCTGGCTGCGTAGGGTGAGTGGACCAGGGCCCCCACACAGGCTTGTGCCTGAAGCACTGATGAATGAAACTTTGGGAGCAAACTTCAGGGAAAAAGAATGATGCGTTTGCAAAAGTATTCCAGATGACTGAGGATCTACATGACAAGTCCTTTTGAAAGTTACAGTAGTCAGCTGAAACTCCCCCCACAAAACTTAAAACTGCTGGAGATATAGATATACATGCATATATACACAGTCATTCCATTGCTGCTAATTGTTCTCATTGAAAAGCATGTTTTTTCTTAGTTTTATGCATATTCACAGATTGAAACAAAGCTATGTTAAAGGCTGAATTTTGATTCAAAAACTGACAGCTGTGCTTTCCTGAGACAATGCAAATTATGGAGTCAAGAGAAAAAGATATGATGTCAAGATGAAAAAAAAAAGAAAGGTGCCAAAAAAATGGAGAGCAGATTGCAGTCTGATTCACTCTATATGGACCTTTCTAGGAATTTCCAGCCATAGGCAGAACAATATTTGCAACTTGGATACCTCACTCCTCCTCTTCAAGTTACCTGAAAGACAAATTTTAAAATGATAAATAAAATTAAATGCTAAAAACCAATTAAAATTACAGGTAAATTCCATGACACTCAATCATCTTAAAGACGGATATAAGGGTATAGGATGTCTTGATTTCCTTGATAATTTGTGGTGGGAGTTAGATAACAGTAGATAATAGAATTACATGCCTTTTCTTAAAATTAATTAAATGTGTAGCAACATAATGCAATACTGTGTAGGTAGGTTTTTTTTTTGAATTGTTGATAAGAAGAGTCTGAAGAACCAACCAAGACATCCATCTCAGTCTGGGGCAGCCAAACAAGGTAAGATGAATCCCACCACTCATCTTTAAAATCATGTGAAAACATCAGCAACTGAAGCAGCAGTGAGCAAAAAGGCAGAAAGCCTTTGAACACGAAGCAAAGCAGAAGGCATAAACTGGAATGAAATAGATAGTACAGGGAGTAAGTAAACAAGAAATCAGCGAATGTCAAGAAAATTGTTTGAAACATGGAAAATTTAGGTTAAATGTATATTTAGTTGTATTTCTTGCTGTTGCGTTAATGCTTATAGAAGTTTCTCTTAGTGCTTTTGAATTTTTTGCTTTCACATTTGAGACGTGTTAACCCAGTTCTTGAGTCCAGGTTTGAAATGAGTGAAATTTTGCCATTTTCTGTGCTAACTTGCCTGCTTTTTCTGAGATACCACCGCTATTCAATCTCAGCTCTGCAGAGGATCTCCCTACAGTCCTGAAGTGGAAGGAGGGATCACAGGTGGATAAAACCAAATAAGTGTAAGGAAAAGAATAGAAAACCTTCAAATGCAAGAATAAGCATAACAAAAATCTATTCATAATCAAAGCATCATAGGAAAGGGATTTTAGCAATGCATTTTAAAGAAATTATTCGTTAGAGACAAAATTAAATCAACTGAGAGATATGGCAAGGCAACTATTTACATGGAAATTTAAATTTTATTTTTATTTGATACACTGTTGTGATATTTCCATGGAGGGACTATTTTTCAAAAGCTAAATTGAAAAGTGCACAACAGAAAGCAGAACAGTGCTTGGGAGAAAACTGCATTAGCTCAGAAAGCTCTCTACCTCAGCTGGAGAGCAGAGACAAGAGCATTTAGCCGGCACATGTTTGTAAGTGTTTGTTTATGCAAAAGTTTGAAAGGGAGGTATAACCCAGGAGTGGACATGCCCTACTAAATCCCATATTCAATTTCTCAGGCATACCAACCTTAATATTTCACATGAGCATTTACCTCTTCAGACTCATGCAGAGAAACAGGCACTCCTGTGACCCATCACCTGTCTTAATCCCTGTCCATGTGATGATAAATTGCTCTCACCAAAAGGGCCTCTATTGTTGATTAAATGTGTGATGTGCATATTCCAGCAGTTTGTATTATTTAAAGGCTGAAGTTTTTTATGTTTTCTTCCCTCATTCTCTTTAGAAATCCTTAAAATGTTTTGAGGCAACTTTTTTTTACCTTCATTTTGAATCCTCAAAGATACTGTGCCAACTTTTCCAGTCAGCTACATTATAGTATCAAATTGAGGTTGCTGTCACAGTGACACAGAGAACAGAAATCCTGTAAAGAGTAGGAACCTATCTTTCAAAAGTCAGAAGGTTCTGTGATTCGCAGCAATATGAGATATGCCCTTACAAAAACTAACTTTGCTTTTCAGGTGCCTTTTTATAAAAAGATGAGGCTAAAAAATGTAAAGGTGAAAATGAGTTAAAAATGAATTCTTCATGCAAATATCACATTTTACTTTCAAATTCCTAAGTACAATTATCCATCATGTTCCAGAAAGATGGCGATAACTAAAAAAAGAAGATAACGGCTAAGTACTGTGGCAGACCAGTTATAGTGAATGCTAAAATTTACTTCTTTACAAATTCATTCCCAACCCCTTCTGTTCTTTTGATTTATGTGTCATATGACTTCTTAATCTCTAGATTTTATCTCTTTTTTTTTTTTTTTTGAGATACCCCACTAAGCAGCTTACATTTAAGGGAGAGTGGGAAATAAAATTGGCTTTATTTCTGTACAAGGCAGATTGTATCTTCCCCAAAGACTTTTTATGGTAGTTCTGTGTAAAAGATATTACTTTTTTTCTGTGTATACCTGCAGTGTTCATCCAAATTAGTCTTCATGTTATACAAGAAGTTTCTTATTAAAGGTATAGGCAATAACTGTTCATTTTTTCCTCCAAAGATTATTTCAGCAACACAATAAATCAAAATTATCTAGCAGAATTGTGAAATGAGAAGGAGAGAGATGAAGGAAAGTTGAGAGCATGAATACTATCTTTCAAATCTTTCTGGAAAAAACAACTTATTTTAGCACAGAAGCATATCAGGTTATCACTGCATATAAAGATCCAATACTGAGATCACAAGGCTGTGCTACAAACAAATTTGGAAGAGATGACCATACAAAACAGAAAAGCCTCACATCTTTGCAAATTTCTATACCCATAGTACTTGCAAAAACGTCTTAAAAAGTTCTAAAATATTTATTTTTCTCTAAGATACATAGATAGATGATAAATAGATTTTTTTAAAAATAGAAATAGAACTTACAGCATAGACATTTAATCTGATTCCTATTGAAAAGCAAAAAACTCACCATTAAGTAATGGGTAAAAGGATTTTCATCAGATAACTTAATCAGCATTTGTGAGAATTTCTTTGCATATCTATACTTTACAACTACGTGTAACACTTCCTAAGTGTATAGAATTTAAAAAGAGCAGGCTTCGCATTAAGGTTTTCTGGGTTATTTGTCAATTCCTTATAATTGCAGACAGATACTAGTTTCTCAAGATCTCATTCCTGTGAGTGCACCAGCACTTATAACTGAAGCAGCCATTAGAGCTTGCTTAATTCATGAAGCTACCACATCTACTATGTGAGGATTTACTATGAGCAGAGATGCTTCACATGAAAAACATTGAAAAACTGTAACTGTTTCCTGTGACAATATCTGTTTTCGTTGTGATCACCAGTAAAGGGTGATCTATGAACAAAAAAACCCCAAAAAACCCAAGAATTATTTTATTGATTTTGTAACAGCCTTTCCATTCAGGAATAGAAACCACATAATCACAAATATCAAAACATTTTGGTCAAGAAAAACAAAACCAGTACATTTCAGTGATTACATCTTTGGTGAGAATAGAAACAACTGCAGTTTTCACCAGGTAACATTTAAGATAAATATTTTCTTGCAACTCAGGAGTCTTAAAAAACACCAAAACAATCCTCCCATAATAGCGTGACTAAGCGATGATGAGGAACGCTGGCTTGTTGACATTCCAGACGTACAAAGCAAAGTGAAGCAGGTCCCCAGGCAGGTGTAAAGGAGAGCCCTTTATTGCAAAACCCAGGCCTTTTTAAGCAGTTAGCCCATTATCAGTTATATTCCATTTAAGTATAACAAATACAATTCAAGCAACCACCATATACCCCAATGGGAACACAAAATGGTTACATAATTTGTTTTTCTACCTCCAGTTCAGCTGAGTCACTTTCCCATAGCCCTTCTTTGCTTAGCCAAAGTAGCAGGCCTGAGCCATGAATTTACAAGGGTAACAAGGCCCTTATTTTATAAGGTTCTACCTATATAGAACATCCAGTGAGAACTTTCTAATCATCCAAAAGAAGGATATTATCTAGGTCAAGTCCAAATCACACAATTGGCATGATATCACTGTAGCACTCAACCTTTCCTCATAGTACCATGTCCCGTTTCTTGTAATTTTCTTTCCCTTCATTATTTCTCATGAAATATCATGCAGATACAGATGGCACCTGAAATAAATAAATACATAAACTAATAAATAAATAATCAGTGCTATTTCAGCTGTATTTTTAGTAGGGATTTCAAATGGACAAATTGTAATCCAGAGAAAAAAAATATAAAGCAAACCCAGAACAGGAAAGCTGTAGCTAGAGAGAAGACATATCACATACTCATTTGCTGAAATATTGTGCATATTCAGTGCAATATTTATGCATATTTTCAGTGTAGAAAAGTGTTATCCTCACTGCTAGGGTTTCTCCTTCATATTATATGGGAGGACAGTGCATACTGAGAAAACTTGGTGCAAAGAAACCCATTTGCTTTATAGCTAAAGTATTTGGAATGCTGGACAACAGTACCGTAAGAACAGGACTAACAGTAATTATAATATAACTACCTTTTTTTGTTCTTAGGTATAACTTTGATCAGTTCTTTCATATTTAAATAATTTAGGGAAGCCAACAACAAAATTATGCAACTATCTTTTAACATAGTGCAGAAGTCTATATTATGTCATCTAAAAATTTGATTTTCAATGACGGTAATCATTCTTATTCTTGCATTTTCTCCATTTTATTACTGAAATTGAAATGGAAAGGGTGAGGACGGAAAAATTAAAATCAATAAAGGAGATATTAATACATGACTCTTTCCCTCCTGTTTCTTAGTGAGATAAGACTTCAGAATTAAGAACATTAATATCATTTAATTGGTTCATAAAATGTCTTCTACAGCTCTGTCACTTAAATAACACTGTATCCTGTTCCAGAAATATAAATAGGACAGGTCCTTTGGTCAAAAAGCTCGAATTCAGGCAGATATTGAATGTAAAGCAGCTGTTTTACCTGCACAAGGTTCCACTAACTAGGAAGACAAGACATAAGGCTGCATGATGGTGGGAGAAGTCAGAAATAATCTCTGCCATCTGACTTGATTAGAAACTCCATTATGGTTCTCCCACTGGGAATCACACTTACCTACACCTGGGGCAATGTGGATATGCATGAAGAGCAGCTCTGTGAAGCTGTAGGGGCTTGGCTGAGTCAGGATCCCTGGGAGACCCACCAGGGCTCTGTTAAACCACAAACCAACCCAGAAGGAGTTCTGATGAAAATACAGGTGAATTAATTTTCCCCCCTTTCTTTGGTTTTGCTTTTTAGCCCTCAACATTTTTATTTCACAAGTCTTTTCAGGTAATGCCATCTTGTATATACTATATTGAAGCAGAACAAAAGAAAAGGAGAAATAAAGCTTCAGAGAAGTAGATTCTGATCTCTTCCCATCATTTAGTACTGCTGCAAATAAAAAGGTCAAAAGAGAGAAAGAAATGCATCCTACTGTTCTCTTATACTGAAACATTATTTTTTTTCTCTCAAAGAATCAACCAGGAACTGAACAGAATTTTTTTTTTTTCAGTAAGTATCAAAAGCCCTCTACTAAAGAGGTGCAGTGTGGAGATGGATCACTTGTCAATCACTGTCTGAATAGCAGCCATTGAGTAAACCTGCTATCTTGGTTGCTAATGGTTGATAAGTCAATTCCATGAACCTTGCAAAAGACCTACAGAAAGCACCCCACCCTTTTTATTTTAGCTCATGAGAAGAAGGCTGATTTTTAAAGACAAATTTTGAAGGTTTGCTTGTTTGTTCTGTCAGATACAGTACAAAGGGGGTGGGGGGAGAGGAAACATGCAAAAATCTGAATTAAGGGATTTGCCCTTCTAAAACTGTCTTTTGGAGCACTGTGTCTTTAAGCATTGATTGGCAAAGGCTGGCAGGAATCCATACATGTTTTTTGTTGTATGCTAAACTGTCATCCTCTCTGTAATATAGATTGTGCTTGAATGCTATCAGAGAGCCTTAGAGTTTCCCCTATTTAATATTGAGAACTGCCCCTACATCCTCTCACTTGGGCTGTCCCTCCTAAAGTTATGTTTATAGCACTGGGATTTATGGAGAGTTTTTTAAAAATTATTTATATGTAAACAGTTCTGCATTTTCTTCCATCTTTTTAAGTTGTGTGGGTCTAGACTAATACTAATTAGCAATGTGATTCTGAAAGCAGAGGTTGATTGGGTTTAAGTAGTCTGAACCCTCTTGCCAATCACACAGCGATATTCAGCCTTAAACTTCAATGCCTTGTTTCTACAAATAACTACAAACACTTACACAAACTAACTCGCAAAATAATATATAAACACACAGTGTTTATATATTCACACTGTGAAAAACGTGCTTCACTCAAAGGAGCATGTTACAGAGCTCCTCATGTCAAATGCCAACCAGCTTGGTTCTACCACTGATTAGCCAGAGAAGGATGATTGGACAATTACAGCCAAGCACCAGCCTCTCGCCAGGGCAGTGCCTGAGCTGGGGCTGCCTGCCCTTCAGAGCTGGTGAGGAAATCCCCCATCCACTTTCCCTTATTACAGCTTTAATCTGCTTCCTAAGTAGGGCAAGCACAAATATGCTTCCCTAAGAGCTGATAAGAAATTCACCTCAATTAACACTTATCACTGCTTCAAATGGCAGTGCAGGGCGAGGGAAAGATTATACATCTTAAAGTTCACAGCTCCTTGTTTTGAGGATAACAGTGATAAACACCTAACAAAAAGTTAGCAGCAAGTTTATCCCCAGCAAAAAATGCATGATAGCAATCATATAAATTTTTGAATATTTATTAGTGATTGTAAACAGACTTGTTTACAAACAAGTAAAAACTTGTAAAACATGCATTATAGCATTATTATGTTGCTGTAAAGAGTTGGACTTCAGGGTTCTTACATACTTCTATATCACATAGCCCTGACACCAAATGGACTCCTACCAAATCTCTGCTTCACTCTATAACAGATTTGGACTTATGACCGCTCGGGGCTCCGTACAGCCCTGCTGGGCCAGGAGCACTCCCAGAACACAGCCCAGCCCCAGCCCATCCCTCTGCCCATTGTGGTGCCAGGTGAAATATACACGGGCATGAGTTCTTTCTCCTTTTTAATGCCTTTATTAAAAGCGATCAGCTCAGGTGCTGAGAACAGACAGATCACACTCACCACCGCCGCTCCCAGGAGTGATGAGAAGGAGAAGGGCAGCTTTGTCCACTGGTCTGTGGACAGAGCTGGGGGCTCAATCCTCACAAGAGCATCATGAGATTGCCCATTTTCTGCTTTAACAGTTGAGCTCCTCTGTCTAGCCAACATCCTTTAGGTTAGGGTGAGGGGTAAAAAGTGTCTTAGCAGATACTTGATTCTTTTCCTCGCATCTAGACATCACTTTGATTCATCCATTTCATGTTGGCTCACTGTTTTTAGGGGTTTTTGGCTAGTTTTGGTGAGGACCTTCTCCCATTGCATGCTGGTTCCAAGGTCATTTGCATGCTAACTCCAAGGTCTCCTCCCCTTCACCACCTGGGTGCCATCCTCCAGGAAGCAGCAGGGTGCTTCTGGAGAAAAGGAGGAATTCTTAACCATCAACAACAGGTAGTTAACAAAAACTACAGATGACTACAATAACAAACAGAACTCCACCCTGGCAGCACCTGGCCCAACCTGTTAGCTCCGCAACCTTTTTTAAAAAATGGGCAGCTTTTCTACTCATAACACCTGGGGATGCCCCAGTGTCCCCAAGCTCTACCCTGACCCAAAGGGACCCCCAGGGAGCTGCTGGCAGAGAGGTGTGGCTGTTTTGGGTATGTCCAGTACACAGGATGAATCACCTGAAATTAGCAGATAATTTCAGAGCTACTTTCTGTATGATTCAAAGAAAAGAGGTAATTTTCTTACATTTCCTAACAACCTTCCCAAATGAAAAACATAAAGACAATTTTTTCAGTATTTTTTTAAAGAATACTGTGACCTCCAGGAAAACTTCCATCCCTCTGAATAACCACATGCCCAAGAAAGGCACAAGTGTGAGCTTCCGTAGTTTTTAATTCTGCCCCTAGCAGATTCCATAAGCTTATTGTTTGATTTTAGTTGACTTTTTTTGCTGCAATCACACTTTTTTTTTAAATATAACTATACAGATCACTTGGATCATGCAAATTTTTGTACATAATCCAATCGAAGTCTGTATTTGAGAAAAGATATTCACCATATTCATCACTTCGAAAGATCAAGACTTTACACATAAATCAAGTCTCTCACCCTAAAACAACCAAAAATTCAAGAGCCAATGAAAGGGTTTGTAGGAGAACAATTGTTTCACTTCAGTCTTCTTTTGCTTTTAACATAATTAATTTCTCCTTCCTTAAAACTGTCTCCTGAATGAATTACTTCATAGACACAGTGGTACTTGAAAAGTCCCTTAATATTTCCAACGTTCTTAATGAGCAGAGTTTTCTGTATTAACCTTTCCCCATCACTGGCTGAAAAATCTAAACTAAACTAGGCCAGGGCAAGACATATAGAGCTTGGCAGTCTTCAAATCTCTGGTGAACTGTCTCTGGGAGTGCTAATTACGATGCAATAGTGAGAGCAGGAGCTGCTGAAGCACAAGTCAGCATTTGTAAATGGTTCACCCTGACAGCTGTCTGCTATCTGCACTCCAAAGAGTCCCTTTTAATGTACTAAAACTATCCAATAGGAAATCTTTTTCCCTTTTCCCACCTTAACGCTTAAATGCATTGGTCTAGTCTGCTCTGCCCACACAACTAGTTAATATGGTGGTACAAACATTTACCATAGCTGCATGTGTGTTTAACTCATTCATCAACAAACAAGGGAAATAGAAAAACAAATGTTCCAACAGGCACCTAGGAATCCATCCTTACAGCATCCTTAGCCATATTGTTTGACTGGTTCATATTGCTATTTCCTTTCTTTCTGTACCATGACTTTTCTCTCTCTCACATATACTGTGGACACATGTTAAATTTTTTTTCTATATATATTATGTGTTGTAATTATATTGCAAAGGTTCTATTGTCATTACATTGCAAAGGTCCCATATTGCTAGAGTTTCATACCTCCATGATGTTTCTTGTAGGGAGCTCCTCCAGGCACTGACTCTGCCTTGTCCTTGCAGTAGCCAACTAATCCAAGTTTCCACCAGTCCACTCTTTTATACCACTTGTTCTTACTGGCTACTGGTGTGGCCTGTTAACATCAGGCCTGCTCCTAATCTTTAGTAATTGGTTCAGCTGCAACTCTTTAGGGGATAAGATTATATTCTATACCACCTTAATTTGCCCATACTGTATCCCCCTACAATTATGTACTCTCAGGAAAGAAAAATCTTTTTTTTTCCTTAGCTAGATTAAAACTTAGCAGCAGAGTTACAGTTTAATAAAGTTTAGTTAAAAAGACAACTGACTATTGAAGACTTTACAGTAAATGGTGGAAATATGAAAAGTGTCACTCTAGAGGAGTTGCAAAAGAAAAAAATATGCTGATCTTAAGCAGTTTCAGTCAATGACTGAGTAGTATTTGATATTCATTAAAGAGGGAGGTAACTCATAGTATTTAACTGATGAATGATTAAACTAACAATGAAGTGTTAGATTGAAATTTCTGTGATTGGAAAAACTTTTAACTGGAGGCAAACCAATTTACTATACAGTAAATTGAATGTTCTAAAGGGAAAATTAATTTCTTCAGTGGTCATTATATAAGGGATTTCATTAATCTTTTTTGTTCTTGTTTTTGTTCTGTCTTTATAAAATAAAATACCTTATTTTTCTGACAAAGTCTGATATACCGAAAAAGAGACTGTCCTGCCATGTGTAAAATAAATATTATGAAAAATAAGCAGGAATTTCAAGCTTATTCTACCATTGCCTTTGCAGAGTCACAGTCACTATTAAACAGAAATGAACAATGTCTGTTGTCTTGAAAATCATTGGCCACTGCAGGTACTAAAATAAACTTTGTTTTTCTTTTATATATCTCACAAGTTACCAAAGAAACATATGGAGTTCTTTACAAGAAGGAATGACTGCAGAGCTTTGATTGTCATGGTTATTGTGTTTTCAGTACAACCTTCCCCTGGGAAATGGCAGAAGAGGTCCCTGGCTGTATCTGCCAAACTTCAATATATATTTACAGTATGCAGCATAACATAATTTGCCACAATAAAGAAGAAAAAATAGAGGTGAAGATATTGTGTGAGATGTCAGAATGAAAAAGAAGTTTGAAGCTATACATCCTTTAAAAGAGGCAAGATAAAAGAACAAGCAATAAAACTGAGACTTCAGAAAATCCTGAATTTGACCTAGCTCTAATGCCATCAAATCCTCTGCAGGTAGTCTCAATGAGAACAGAAATAAACAAATAATAAGCACTTAGAGTATAGCCTGGTGACTGGAATGAAGAAAACATAAATCAACAGGGATCAATTGTTCTGTCTTTTCTAATAAAAAATACTTAAATATCAAGTTAAGCCATTTTACTTCAGGTTAAAAAAACCTAAAAAGGTATTATTTCTTCATACAATTAATAGCTAAGTTATATTTTTACTACAGGATGCTGAAGAAGCAAATCTTTATGACTGGACAACATCACAGCAGAAAGTATATCAGGACTATTAAGCACAAAAATAACAATTTTCACTTCAAGCACTCACTCTCACCCGTTATTAATTATGGAAGTCTGGGAAAATATTTCAGTAAAATAT
Organism: Zonotrichia albicollis; assembly: GCF_047830755.1. NCBI lineage: Eukaryota > Metazoa > Chordata > Aves > Passeriformes > Passerellidae > Zonotrichia > Zonotrichia albicollis. The sequence goes on along the minus strand of NW_027428373.1, from coordinate 56,950 downwards.
TATAATTTTATTGCCTGTATCTTTTATCACTCGCTATTATCACCCACTGTTCTTCCAATATTTAGTATTTGTCAGTGCTGGAGACAAAAGCCTAAGAAAGGAATTTCAGCCTGATTTATGTAACTGTCAAGTGTTTCTAAAAATACATAAATATGTGTACCTGTAGATGATGCCTTTCTCAGATGACAATTTTTTTAAAATCAAAAGTTATCAGACATTTAGAAAATAACATATCTTCAATTAAAAAAAATTAGTGTGTTTGAACAACACAAAACACTTAATGATTACTACTCAAATGATATTCAACCATATTCTTACAGACTGCAAACTGAGAATCAAAAACACTTTGTGTTTGCAGTCAGAAATAAGGAGGAGCTGCAATATTATTCATCAATAATGTCACTAGCTGCTTGAAGAATTAGAAAAAAAGAAAAAGAAACATCTTATTCCATCAAATTCAATACAATCTATTCTGGAATGCAAAAGATTTCTCTGGCCTGGAGAACAAAACTTTCCCTTTGTTTTAAGGGTACCTATCACTAGATAAATTGTTCTATTCCAGACATGTAGCAATAATGTAATTGAAATGGTTAGTGCCCTTGTAATACACATCAACTAATTCACTTGTTTTTACTTTATGATCCACAGTTTTATCTGAAGTAAGGTGGCAAAAATAATAGAATTATGCTGTCAAGCCATTACCAACAAAATATCTGGACTTGCAACATGGAGAATATCTTAGTTGTGTTCTTGTCAGGAGATGGAATTAAAAGTAGTTTGATACAGGATCAGATCAATTTTAGAAATGCATGCTTTGAGAAGCTATACTGTGCTGATGTAATGATAGATAAACAACTAATTTCAGGTTTCAATGAAGTTCTGCATAAAAATTTCAACTGGCCTGAATTTTCTGATCATTCTGATTGTTTTACTTTAAAATATTTCAGCAAAACAACATCAATTTTGAAAATCTTCTGAAGAAGTACAGGCAGAATATATCTGAGTTTGTCCTTGTTTCATGACAGCTCAAGTGCCACACCACCAAAGAACTAAACTTAGTCAATTCTGCTAAATAGAAGATGACCAAGCCATGACCCTGAAATCAAGTGGCAAGAACTGATTCCCATCCATGCTTGTTAAAGTTGGTCTTGTGTAAGGCAAATTGCCCATGTGTGTCCTGAAAAGCACTTTGTCTTCAATCTCCCCTGGGTCCTTTGTGCTCTATTTGACAAAATTAGTATTTTTTTTCTGGAAATGTGGGACGTGAGGTTTTATGGGTTACTTGAGTATACACTGCTGTTGAGAGAGAGCTGGAGGGCTGCCTAAGGGAGAAAAAGCCAAGACTGGTGGCATTTTCTGAGTACCCGCCGGGGTGACCTGGGATCAAACTGCTGGGATGGAGACCTTGACAAACCTGCTCTGACTTACCAACTTGATATACTTTAGCCTTGGACTTGTCATGTCACTACAGATCAGTTCAGCTGTGTGGGCTGACCCTGCCTGGATGCCAGACACCCACCAAGGCTTCTCTGTCTCTCCCCTCCTCAGCTGGACGGGGGACAGAAACTATAATAATAATATATATAAAATATATGAGGGGTTCATGAGTTGAGGCAAGGGCAGAGAGAGAACACTCACCAAATGCCATCACGGGCAAATCAGATTTCAAAAGTTCTGTCCATAAATCACATCACATTTATAAATTTATTACTCTCAATCATCATTCACAGAAGCCATTGACTCAGTGTATAAAACCCCTATATTTTAAAGCATTGAATACCAAGTCAATATTCAGTGAAGGCAACAGTGATGAATTCTATAAACTTCTACAGATTTTGCTGGTTTTTTTTCAGAATGGGAGCTTTCATGTAAAAATAAATTCTCACACACTTTGGCTGTGAAAATAGCCTTCCTTCCCTAAATCAATAGATTTCTGTCTTGTTCATTCTGCAGTCAAGATAGACTGAAGAATATAACACCTGAAGAAGTGTTGATGTCTTTCATCTGGATAGGATTTTAACTTCAAGGTCAGTATCTGACTCTTTAGATGGTTAAGGCCCAGTTTTCAGTTTGTAACAAAGTACAGAAATTTTGTAACCAAAATTACAGTTTAGTATCCAGTTATTCCTGCTTCAGCAGAAGTAACTGTGATATTGCCTCCTTCCCAAAGTAACTGCAGGGAACAAGAGTCTCACCACCCCGAGCAGCATCCCAGGGAGCAGCTTTTGGCACAGCTCATGCTGCTCCTGCATTAGAGCCAGTCTGGCAGAGAGAGACCGAGTTCCTTCAGCCTTTTTGCTGCCCAGGTCTGACAAGGGAATTACAGCCTTGTCCCAAGCTTAACAAGACAATTTAACAAATAGATTCCAGATGGCCAAACCTGTATTTTTACTCACAGCGTCTGACCCCTGTGTGGGATGTTATGCAATCCCCCATTGACCAGATAACAAAATGTTCTCTTTTTTTGAAAACCAAATCAAACTGAACTGTGTGACATTAATTTTGCCCTTCATTCTATTCAGTCCTTGAGTCTCAGCCACAGCTGTCACTGGTTTTACAGTTTTAAAACCTCACTGACTTCTCATGGAAAATATTGACTAACATTCAATAATGGCAAAGAATATGTCCCCTCATGAATGGTAATGACAAACAGCTTCCCCTCTACACTGATGGAAACATTGATTATTACAATTTTGCTTATGTTTCACATTTGGGACAAAAATCTTTTGTATAGATTTTCTTATAAAAGAAGAGAGGCTATATTGACAAAGGTGAATATCTAATATTATTGGAAGACATCTCTGATCTCTGAAAGGGCTTAAAGTAGAAAACATTTGAGAAAAAAAATAAATAGGCTAATAAATTTTTAGAGGAACTTTCTGAGAACACTGTAAATTCAAATAATGCCAAGATTGTCTCTTGGATTCCAAGTGCTGCAGGCAAGTATCTGAAGTGTGGAGCAGCACCTACAAAATTTGTGTGTGCTTATGCTGTGTGAGTGCCCAGGCCCCATTTATTTCCATTTTCCAGGACTCTTACTGTGGATCTTAATTTTTTTAGGCGCCACAAATTTTTGTAAATTTCTATGGACCAGTGATGCAGATAGATTTCAGCAAATGATCCTGCTCTACAGTGAAAAGCATTTACCCCCAGATTACTTGCACAGATAAGTCAGTTTTGCTGAAAGCTGTGAGAGATGCCAGAGGGATGACTGTGATAGAAAAAACACTTGTACACTTAAAAATTTGAGCAGGCTGAGATTTTAGATAAAAAAATTAATATAAAGCATTCTGTCCAATAATAATAATAATAATAATAATAATAATAATAATAATAATAATAATAATACAACTCCTTTTTTTGCATAAATTTATGGTTTCAAGTAAAAAAAGGTCTTTTTCTTGAAAAACTTTCATAACAGAGTTTTGATAAACTGTTTTGTCACTGTGTTGGGTCGACCTTGGTCAATGGCCATGCACCCATGCAGCCACAATTTCACTCTTCTTCAAGAGGACATGGGGAGAAAAGAGGATAAAAAAGCTCATGGTTTTGAGGCAAAGACAGAGAGATCCTGTAGCAATTAGTGTCACAGATAAAACAGTCTTGACTTGAGAAAATTAATTTTATTTTAAAGTATAACGGATATGGATGGTGAGATACAAAGAAAATGTTCTCCACTCTTAATCCACTCTTTACTTCACTCCTTCATTCCTCAGGCTCTGACCTTGTCCCATCCTGAGCAGCACAAGGGGAATGGGGAATGGGAGTGATGGTCAGCTGATAACACTTTCAGTCCCTCCTCACACTCCCTGCTCCAGTGAGGTCTCTCCACTGAGCTGCAGCTTCCTTCAGGGAACATCCATCTGCCACAGCGTGGGCTCCTCCCCAGGCTGCAGTGGGGTTTCTGCTTCCCCATCATCCTCCATGGGCCATGGGGGAACAGCCTGCTTCCCTTCAGCCTCTCCATAGGCTGCAGGAACACCTCAGCTCGGGCGCCTGGAGCCCTTCCCTCCCTCCTTCTTCACTGACCCTGGTGTCTGTGGGATGACTTCTCACGCTTTTATTTTTTCCTCACTCCATTGAGGAAAATTCCATTCCTCACTCAGACTCTGCCATGAAGCATTTTCCCTTTATTCAGTGTTTCCTGAAGGCATCAGCAGCAGCATTGCTGGACCTGCTGGCAGTGTCCATGGGGCAGCGCCTGGCCTTTCCTCACAGAGACCAGCTCTGCCATTCCCCCTCTACTGCCAGCTCCTGGACTCCAATGCCCAATACAAAACCTGACACCTCCTTCCCAAAAAATGTAAACCAGCTCTCAATTAGTGGTTTTTCCACTTTTTCAGCTAAAAATTCCCAGAAAGGAGTGAGCTGCTTTTATGTCATTCCTTGCATTTTAATGTTCAAGAGATTGCTATTCTTTTCCCATTTGCCAAATGAAAAAGTAGATTTTTCCTCTCTGTGATTAAAAGGATCATATATTTATGGCTTAAACCCCCCAATGCATTCTATTCTGTATTCAGCAAATGTTTCTAATTAGCTCACTGACTGAAGTGGCAAAATGCATTAAAAAACTGGGATTTTTGGACTTTTGTTTTCTTAATTGGAGGTCAAAATTCCTTGGAATTGTAACAAACAGAAATAGACTATACCTAGAACATACCTACAAGGCACAAGAAGTACACAACTCATAGCCTTTGGAATCTGTGGATGGCAAAAAAATTAAAATGCATTTTAAAAATAAGAGCCATTAGAGGCTGTTAGAGACAAGGATTTCACTCTGGCTTAATCAGCAAATAACATAATTCTAATAGCACATAAGTGATCTTTTCTAAGTAGAAGAATAATTAATAGGCTAGGACTGAGCAGAAAATAAGGATTACCTGCAGTTCTGTTTATTTTTGTGACATTAATAACTCTAAAAGTGGTCCATTTTGTAGGACTTAACTCACATACACACTGTTTTACCATTTATGCAATTAAGAAAATTAATTTCAGTAGAGAATAACCCACAAAATAACTCTCTTCTCAGGAATAAAAAGGAGGAAATATCAATAACTAAGGATAGATATTTTCTAATATCTAATGGAGAGACTAATGGAGGAAGTTTGAAAATTATGAATAAAAAAGAATTAATGTTTCTGTCTCCTGTGCTTGATGTTGCATTTCAGACTGATTTTAGAGGCAAAGAGCTGCAGTAATTGACCTTGAAAACCTAAAGAAAAGTTGTATCAGTTTTTCTTTTAACCATGTGTCAAATGGAATCAGTTCCTAATTGCAGACCAGGTAAGGGAGTTGCTTTTGCTACAGTATATGCATAGTCATTAATTTGGGAAGAGTTGGTAGCATTTTTTCTGTACTTTTAGTGTGTCTGGAAGATTGCACAGAGGAACTATAGTCTATAACTACAGCTTCTGCTGTAATAATGCAGCTAATTAATAGCAATCCATTATGTCATTTATACTATATTAAACTTAACTTTTCTTTCAGGAGCCAGATGCACTGTTCAATAATCACTCAGAGCAAAAGAGTTTTACACTGTTAAACCTTAGTGCCTAAGTTCTAGCTGATCAGCATTGTATGACTTCAACATCTGTGCACTCCAACTGGTTCCAAAAGCCTTTTTTAAAAAGTTGAGGTATTTTAACTGAATTTATTTAATTGGAGTTGTAGAGGCAATTTAGCAGCCACCTTACACTGCTATTTTAGTCTCACTTTAGATTAAAACTAACCTTCTTATTCATTCAAGCAAATCCACACCACTGGATTGATTATAAATTGGATTAGTGACAGTAGCTACAGCTTCACTGGCAATGATGAAGGACTAGAATGGTACAAAGGGCGAAATTTGCAAAGCAGACTTGGATGTGTATTATTCTTGTTATGTGCCACTAGGAATTTAACAATCCAACTTATTTACCCACTACAATCCCAAATTTCTCTTTGTGTAGGGAACAACTGAGCAGATTTTTTCCTTAGTTTGCAACTAAATTTTTTACTTATTTGGAAAATTATTTCACTTACCCACATGCTCTGGTTCAGCAGGCATGCTCAGAGCTTCTGAATCTGCATAAATAATCTTAATAAACTACTTCTCAATAAATAATTAGGGTTTGTATAAGAAATATGGAAGATCAGATGAAATTCCTTTCTTTGATCTGGATTATGAATTTGTACTTTAGTTTCTCACATTCTCCTTCCTTGTAGGCAGCACAGGCAGAAAATTATTTATTCTTTCTCTGGCCTGCTTTATGCATTCTAAAACACTGGATTTGCCAGAAAATAACAATGACTCTGTGGACAGATGATTAGCACAATCACCAGGGCTCCAGATCCCCATTAACGTCCTTCTTGCTGCAGAGAAGTTTAATAAGAGAGAGTTTGCCACACCATAATACACCTCAAAGAGACATACAGAATCAACTCATGCATAAAAGCATGTTTCATACTGCTGAAATAAAGATTAAAATTAATAGAATATAGAAAACAAAATTTTAATTAGGAGAAATGTCTGTCAAGACTATCCAGTGACCATAGTAGGAATACTGCTGTGCAGCCAGAAAGACTTCTCTCTAAAAGTTAGGTGCCAATTTGTTGGAATAATCAGTTCAATTGTGGTTGAAGTGGTTCATGATATTTCCTGGTAGCTGGCCTCAGACAGGTGAATTTCTTGTGATCATACAGATTTACCTGAGCCTTACACCTAGGGCTGCCTCCTTCTCTGTTTGTAAGGCAGGTAACCCCATACATTTATGGGCCTTGCACACATCCATACAGATACATTACCAGGTCACTGAGGGCACTACCAGGCCCTGATGTCCCTGCCAGCTCCGCATGCTCCCCGTGGTGCCAGGAGCCCCCTGTCGGCCCACATGGGGATGGATCATCAGTCCCTGCCCCAGCTGGGAGTTATTCTCCACTCTGGCCCTGCCACTCAGAGGAGCCTTGATTTTTCTCTGCACATAATTCATCTTGTGGGTGGACCCCCAGTAACCCTCCTCTTTTTGCCCCTTTCTGGTGCCCCTGGCTGGTCTCTACCCTGGCTCTTCATTTGCTGTGCCTGAGGTTGTTGATGATCCTGATACTGGTACCTGGTGCTGTCCCACCTATGAGCCTGTCTCCCTTGGAGAAGGCACAGCCTGTGATATGGTCACCCTTGGCCCTTGGCCTCAGGGACCAGCAGTCCCTTGCTGCACTCTTACTTATGCATCTTATGGACTAAATTAGAGCTGTATAATTCACCAGGCACATTACCATTATCTTGTGACCCTTAGTAATCTTGGACTAAATTCCTGTTAGAATTAGAGATTCAGCTGTGTGCCTCAGGAAGGTCAAAAGAAACCAAATAACCTAGGTCTGGTCAAAGACAATTGTCTTTGATTCAACAGTCTGGAAGCAGACTGGAATTAGACCCTTCATTGGGGGAACAATTCACTTGTATGTCAGCAAATCCTTATTTGGAGAAAAAATGAAACAGAAAACTCCTTACTCTTGAACTGACAGCATCCAGGCTTAGTATCCCAGGAAAATTGTTTGCGTGTTTGTGACATACTTCTAAAAGGCAGAAGGCTGTAGGCTTCTTTCCAGGCTATGTAGCAATGTCTGTTATATTCCCTCACTTCTTAGCTGTCTGTGTGAAACCATGTGTTTCAAAAGTAAACTGACAACTCACAACTTCTTCTTTTCTTCCATTTTCTACTGAAAAGAGCACTGAAACTCAAAACCTGTGCAAACATTTATCCTGAGCAGCATTTGGGATGTGTGACCAGCTAACCATGCCCTGGGCTTCAGAACTTATGAACACTGTCCTAACATCAAGAACAACAGTGAAGTTCCTTGTCTTTGGATAGCTGTCCCTGAAGGTTTGCAGTCAGCTCTGAAATGATTTTTTTTTTCTCTCAGGTATTGGTAGTCAATAATACTTCACACTACATTTAACTCCTCTTCTCTTTCTCTTTCTCTTTCTCTTTCTCTTTCTCTTTCTCTTTCTCTTTCTCTTTCTCTTTCTCTTTCTCTTTCTCTTTCTCTTTCTCTTTCTCTTTCTCTTTCTCTTTCTCTTTCTCTTTCTCTTTCTCTTCTTCCCCCATCTCCCTTTCTGTTTTTTTCACTTTTATGTGTGGCACTAGAAGAATTCTTTTGGCATATTGAATTGGTTTGACAATTTTATATTTCATGAGATAGATCCATATATTTCATTAGAGATACATCCATTACAATAAAAACAGCAGAACTGGCAGTTAAACAAGAAGCCTGCTCCTCTAGAACATTTTGTTGTCCCCTTAGTAACTAAGACAACAATCTCACATTCTGGAGTAGCCTCACTTAAGTCATAAGAAGTGTCAAAAAGTATCAAATAGAAAAATAAAGTTCCATGTGGACTAAAATCTCAGACATTTTCAGACATACATGTACCTAAAGAGCAAGTTTTACTACAATTCCTATAATCAGTGCCACTTATTTATGCTTCAAATCAAGTTTTGCTGCCATACATATGCAGAGCCAGTGCTGTTAAGTCAGTAAGCGGCTCAGGGCTTAGCTCAACCTGATGTTTACAGAATCCTCCAAACCATTTTTCGAGCAGCCTGAATTAATGGGAAGTAGGGAATACACCTAAAGACAGAATCTTCCTAAAGCATGGTCACATATCTGATTGTGTTAGCCCAGAAAGTTATATATCTAAAACATAAACATTCTCCACTGCAATTGTAAAAACAAGGAAAGATTCTGCCTAACCAGAGTTAGTCAAATGATGGGGCTCTTCTTTCTCTTCAATTCAACACTGGCTTGTGTATGACAACTGCCTTCTGAAAAATCTTGGCTAATGTATGTACCTTGTGGAAACAAGACATCTAGGTCATGGCAAAGCCAGGATTCCTTCAAAGACATGGACCTACAATATTATTTCTCCTTTATTACAATATTATTTCCCCTTTATTTTTTATTCTTCAGGTACATGTTTCACTTGATTTCTGAGCTTCACTTGAGAGCACAGAAAATTATCACATCCACTGAAGTTTCTGAAGCTTGATACTTTTGTTAAAATATACTCCAAAATTTGGTTCAGAATTATGTTTTGTGACCTCCATTGATAATAAATTGCATTCTGACTGACAAAGGAAGCAGCTGCTGTTATGGCTTAAACCCAGCCAGAAAGTAAGCCCATGACACCACTCATTGCCTCCAACACACCTGAGATGGGGGAGAGAATTGACAAAGTGAGAAAACTCATGGGATGAGGTAAAGACAGTTTAATAGATCAAACAAAAGCCACACATGCCAGCACAGAAAAACAAGGAATTCATCCACCACTTGCCATTGGCAGAGAGGTGTTCAGCCACCTCCAGGAAAGTCAGTCTCTGTCACACATAATGGTGAATTGGGAAGACAAATGCCATCATTACAAGCATGTTACCTCCCACTTAATTTTTCTTCACACAGATTTATATGCTGAGCATGATGCCATATGGTATGGAATACCCCTTTAGTCTTTTGGGATAGGCTGTCCTGATTGTGTCCCCTCCCAGCTTCTTGTGCACCCCAGACCTTGCTGGTGGGGTGAGGTGAGAGATAGAAAAGGCTTTGATATTTTGTAAGCGCTGCTCAGCAAAAACAAGGCTCTGAAAACAGATCCCCACACTAGCTAGCACAGTTAATTATGTTAAATGTTTCAAAAGTCTCTGTCATTCCATTTAGTTTTTGCAGTAAAGGTGGGTCTGCAGATCTTCTGGTTCTCCTCTACTGAAATATAAAATGTGTACATTCTGATGCTGGAAGCATACTGCAGGCTGTTGTGACACTCCAGTTAGGTGAACAGAACACAGGGGCCCTTATTGTCACTTACTGGTGTTTGTTTGAAAGTTTCCTGGCATTTTACAGACAATAGAGAAAGTAATGAAACTTATTTTCTGGCAGATCTGTAATTTTAGGGGATTTTTTTGTTTAAAAGAAATGGTTGTCCTTTGTAAAATAAATTATAATAATGCATCTCTTCGACTCTGACTATTAGTTTCAACATGGACAAACAATGAAGAATACAGATGTGACAGCAACTTGTAAGTTACTGAAATTTTTCTTTTAATTTAAAACTTGACTTTTTAAATATCAGTCCTTAATGAAACTCAGGAACTGCTGGTCAATTAATAGATGCATCATATCAAGAACAAAACATTTTAAGGAATGTTGCACAGTTAGGAAGTCATGGGTTGCATAAATTTCCAGAAAAGGTTTGAATCAGAAGAAAATGTTGTTCTGGAAGCAAGTCTTAAAATAGTCAACATTACCAGATGTCCTCCATGAACTGAGGATATTTAAAACTCTTTTAGAAATCTGGGTTTTTTTTTTTTTTAATCTAACTCAGTAAATTACAGAGTAGAATACTCTCAATTTACTAAATATCTGATAATTGCATCTCATCTGATTAAGCACCAATGTTTCATGGGTTTGTGTCCCATTTTCAATGTATAATACAATCATTGAATTCCTTTTTAAAAATGATTTAATACTTTGAGAAAAAACTGAAAAAATATCTTACCTTAAAACTAGGTGATAGTATATAGGTCTAAATAAACAGAGAATTTCAGAAGAGAGAGTGGAGGACTGGCAAAGTTAACAGAACACAGTTTGGTTATTGTTATTGCTTCTGTGTTTAGTAGCTCTCTAAGCTATTAAATTCTGACAGCAAAAGATTCTGCCTTTAAGTCAGTCGTGATTTTTAACATGAACAAATATAAACAGGACAAAGTCTAAGTTCAAAAGTAGGTCAGTGCTATTTACATGTAGGTGGCAGAAAATGGTATCATAAATCTTAGACTTTAGTTGACTTAGTATGATGACTTTCTTTGTGTTGAAATGTAATGAGTTTTGTGAGCTACTTGGATTTTAAAGTATTTGTACCTAAGCTTTGTTTCCCTGTTTTTGTTTTGTCCTCAGAAAAAGTTTTATTGTGTGTGTAAGTGTCTCCATACGAATGAAGTCAGGCAGAAAGTACAAACCAGTGACTTTGAAACAGCAGCAGTCTCTCCTGAAAAGAACAGGACCTGGGGACATATAAGTCTCTAAAGACACACAATCATCTTCAAGCACAGCACAGAATCCTTTGCTCCTTGTTTGCTGCAGTTATACACATCATAGGATGACTCAAAAGAATGATTTGGTGAATGGAGATGCAGGCTCACTAGACTGGCAATGTCAGAAAATTTAAGTTCTTATAGACTTGTAAGGTCAGAAAATTGTAAGTTCTTAGGAAGAATATATAAAATTGACTTGAAAGGTATTTGGCATGCTTCCTAGTACCATACTCTTGTAGGATACTAAAGAAATTAAAACAAAGTCATTAATAAAATAGATTGTGAATTTTAAAAAATAAACCCAGAATGGTCATTATTCTAGACACTATGCAGTCAATGTAAACTATTCCAACACAAACCTGCCCTAAACCTTTCAAACTCAGAGTGTTTTGTGGGTATTGCCAGAGCATCCACTGAGACTTTACCTTCTCAATAAATTAAAGCATTATTAAAGCTGCACTAATTATCTGTGTGCTTTCTGTTGCATATCAAGAGATTATGCTCTTTAAAGCAAAATAGCAAAAAGGACACTTTGCTGTGTCAGGATAATAAAGTCTTCATTACATTCTAGCCCTTTTTTTACTCTCTCTCTTTTTTTTTTTTTTTTTTTTTTTTTTTGTAATGGGGAAGATATAGCAATTTTTGCTGAAGTTAATAGGCAGTGGAGATACTTAAAATAAGCATTTACCCTAAGGACATGGATTAAAGAACAAGCTCATGCATTTTTTATCCTGGAGGAAGTGTTTGGTTTATGGGTCACTGATTCAGCTAAAATGAGACAGAAAGAGGTGACCTGAACACCACATCTTTCAGCAGGTAGAGAGAGAGGTTGAAGGTGAGTTGTAGTCTTTACAACACTAGCTCCTATACTCAAATTGCATTAACAAAACTTCTTCCTGAAGCTGATGCCACTCCTGTATTTGCTGATCAGCGCTTTCTCCTTCCAAAATAGCTGGAATTTTGATCTCCAGTTTTTCTCTGGACTTTCAGTTTGGGTTTATTTCTGCCCAAAGAATGGTTTAAAAGGTTAACAAGAGGGAACTGTTGCCACATTGCTGCCAAGTTTATTAATTTACTATAGCTGAAGTGAACATTGGGGCCTGCATGTCCTGGGCATGCTTCCCACAGCTCCCTTCCTGGAGCAAGAGTAGGGTTTTACTCACAAGTACCTTAAAGACTTCTACAGACTGCAGCAAGAATAAAGTTTAAAGCTTTTCTTTTTGCCACCTTTCAGTTGAGCTTTTTTCCACCTTGGGAAAGCAGCATTTCTTGCCTTGTCCATGAACATCCTCAGGTTTCTGAAAAGCTGCTTGTGAAAATATGACCGCAAGAGCTCCTCTTCTTCCCTTATGGCCTCATGTGATATAAGCGAAAGTCTGTGAATGGTCTTGTGAGATATTCCTTCCTTAATAACACTGCTTTGGGAGCAGACAAGCAATAAATAAAACTGAAATTTACCTATAGCTATTTTAGATTTCTGTAGCTTCTAAATCAAGACATATAACCATCTTTTTAAGAAAAACGGATAATTTATTCAGTCATCTTTATTTTTTTCAGAGGAGAAAAATGACTGAATAACAACGGGAGCCAAATCACAGAATCACATAACTAGAAAATATTCTGAGTTGGAAGGAACCCACAAGGATCATCAACTCCTGGCCCTGAACAGGACCATTCCCAAGAATTGCACCATGTGTCCAACAGTATTATCCAAATGTGTCCTGAACTCTGCAGGCTTGGTGCTGTGACCACTTCCTTGGGGAGCCTGTTCCAGTGCCAAGCCACCCTGTGGGTGAAGAAACTTTTCCTAATGTCCAACCTGAATACTTTTTGACACAATCTCATGCTGTTCCCTGATCACCAGGGAGAAGAGATCAGTGTCTGCCCCTCCCTCTTGCCCTTATGGAGAAGCTGTAACTGCAATGAAGTCTCCTCTCAGTCTCCCCCAGGCTGAACAGATCAAATTACCTCAGCCACTCTTCATACAGCTTCACCTCCAGACCTTTCACCATCTTTGTTTCCCTCCCTTGTTAGACTCTGTCTAGTAGTTTAATATGTTCCTTATATTGCAGCACCCAAAACTGCCCCCAGCACTTGAGGTGAGGCCACCGCAGCTCAGAGCAGAGCAGGACAATCCCCTCCCTTGCCCAGCTGGCCATGCTGTGCCTGATACCCCAGGACACATTTGTCCCCCTGGCTTCCAGGGCACTGCTAATTCATATTTTCCTGTTGACCAGGGCCCCAGGTCCCTTTCTGCAGCTGCTCTCCAGCCTCTCGTTCCCCTGGGAATGAACCATTCTTAACTGAAGGGTACCCCATCCCAGGTGCAGAATCCAGCACCTGTTAAACCTCATACAGCTGGTGAGGGCCCATCTCTCTAATAGGTTGAGGTCTCTCTGCAGGGCCTCCATGCTTTCAAGGTAGCCAACAGCTCCTCCCAATTTACTATAACCAGCAAACTTACTTAGTATGGACCTTGGTCCATGTCATTTATGAATCTTGCTGTGTTTTCCTGATCTTGACATCATAGTTCTAGGAGTGCTAACTTACCTCTTCCACAGTAGAAAACAGTGGTTCATGTAGTATTTTTGAAATTATTACCTCAGGAATATTGGAGATCTCTCTCCAGAACCATTACAACTGAGACTCTGAAGCCCCTTAAGTACAGTCATCAGCAAATTAGGGATTGACAGAGCTTTTACTGGAACGCTGGTTAGAAAGACCCAAACCAAAGCACAACACCCTGCTGGTTATGAGGAATTCAAGCAATAGATTTTGGGTACTAAAAGATAAAAGAATACAAAATTAAATGTTGAAGTATTTAATTGTTGTAGCTGCAAAAGATTGGTTTTTATTCATGTAGAATTGGAATTACTTTGATGAACAGAAGTATCCCTAGAAAACCTAATTAAGCAATAGAGTCTCTTCTCCACTTATCTAACTCAAAAGAGGTCCTTCGAAGAATTTTTCTCACTGTTTCAATAATTTCTTTCAATATTAGTCTGTAAATAATTTTATATGAAGTATATCACTTTCAGTGTATGTCATGCAAACAACCCAGTATCTCTTACAGCTCACTTGGTAGCTGCTGTAAGGAAGAAGTTGGTATGTGCTGTATGGAAGGAAAAGGCTTCAGAGACAAGACAAAGATAATCTTTATAATGGGTCTCCAGCATCCTGTTCTAGTAGGATAACAACTAAGTTGGAAGTGGAAGGAGAGATCAGCTTCATATTTCTGGTGAGGCATAGAGTCTATGGCATTAAAACTTTCTTTTGTAGACCTAAACTTTTGCTTTTGCTAGATATGCCCAGAGAAAAGAAAAAAAATGTGTCATAGACCATTAGATTTTAAATGATTTAATGAACAAGAAACAAAATTTAGAGTGAAGTGGAACTTCTTTGTTTCTTTAATTCTTTTCAGGTCTTCCTGAATATTTTTTACACAAACCTAACTTATATTGCTAGTAGTCATCATTCTCATTTTTCAGAAGGGGAAAAAGTCCTTTATTTTCCTATATTAAATTGACATTCATAAAATCTGGTCTTTTAAGGTCAGTTTTTCTTGAATATTTATATGGTTTCAACTTTTTTTATAAGAAGCCTCTAAGTACTTTGCTTCACATTTGGATTAGAAAGTGATGAATATTATGGTCCTTTTCTGTGTCTCCAATCAATGAATTACATTATTTTATTTTAGTCTCCAAATATGTGATGATTTACCTGCTTTCTCATGAAGTTGGGTGGTTAAATTTCGAAGGTCAGAGGAACTATGACCCTGCTCAGTCAACAACTGGAAGACACTAGATGAAACAATAAATGTGACTCAGTGTTCTTCCTATAGGAGCTGTTGCCAAGAGCACAGCCGTGGGTGTAGGTATTTATCGTGTTCAGGCTTCAGTAAGCTTCATCATGATAATTAATTCATGAGATAAAGAAGGTATACATGATTAAGGTCATTTCATCACCAAACAAAAAGTGAGAAGCTGTCTCTTAGCCCTGGTGCTCGTACTATTTATAAGTCTAAGTTCAGAGGGGAGTCTAGAAACCAAAGACTGCTTTGATGATTTGTGCGACATATCTTCAAATGAAGAAGCAAATATGATGGAAAGCTCCCTAGAGGGTTTCTTCTGCCTGCAGGCATAACCTCTTTTTTCCTTGGATTTAGTTTCAATTAACTCCTCGTCAGCTATGTGCTGAGCTCAGCAAGGCACCAGACCAGTCTTCACAAATTGTGACAAAAAATATTTTTGAATACAATTTGAATTATTTATCAGAGTCCGTTATATCCTAGCCTTTCTTCCATGTTGTTTTTTTAACCACGGGTATGATGATTCAGTATTACTTTGCATTTTTGTATGGTTATTTATGGTCCCACACAGTGTCTGCAAAAGATACTTTCTCTAATGTGATCATATTTTGCATTCCTTTTTTCTGTCACAGTGAATGGATCTCTAGATATTTGGTTTATATGTTTTATTGTCTACATTGTTTCACTTTCTACCTTTCTTTAGGTTTTCTAAGTAACATCTAAATAAGCGTATCCCCAAGACAAGATGTAAATCACTTATTACAGGTAGAGATTCAACTATATCTGTCTTTATTATTATAAAAGGGTTTGAACCAGATGACTAATTTAAATGCAGCCATAAAAAATGTTTATCCAGAACAAGGTACATTTTAGAATGTATTTGAAAGCTGTCTCAAGTTGACTGACAAAAGGGGCATCTTTAAATGTTACACCCAGCCATGACTTGATATTAAAACAAGTTTTATGTACTACATTTTGAAAGCCAGACTCTATTCTGCTTTCCTGTTGTGTTCGCTATGTCAGAAACTGTGATAAATGACTGCCTAGGCTGGAGATTTCCACAAAAAAATTAGCATTTCATCCAAGAACATGATGATGAGACAAACTTTTAATAAAAAAGACCAAAACTATTCAGAAGACTGTTGGGGTACCTGGTGATCTGACTTTATCCTAGCTGCTTAATGGAGTGAGAACTTAAATAATACTTGTACTATAGGAAAGATAGCCACCTGAAAAATTACTTCAGAAGTCCTTTTATTGACGTGTCATGTTCCTACAGGCAGTGGCCACTCATAAATTTTGCATGAATCTTCCAGATGTCTGGTAGAAATCACTATGGAATTCCTTGGTATGTGTAGGTTTGGTTTTCTTTCACTGGTTAACATTTGGCAAGGTCCTAAAGAACCTAAGTCGTTTTCAGCTTCTGCTTACATACCAACAGGATACAGGGAAGTCATTGAGCTAATTGTAGAGGTATATTATACAGATAGTGCTACTCAGAAAGATCAAAATGGAAGATGGGAACAACATCTCTCCATTCAACAGCACTTCATTTTAGTAAGCAGACTAAAATATCACTTCCCTCCAAATATTCTTTTCATTATACTCACTGTACAAGTTAGTAAAAACCTAATATAGTAATAAGATTAATAATTTCCAAGCATGTTTGCTTCTATGTGTGCTTATTACTGCTCAAATGTTAAAGGGTTTGCTCCATTTTAAGTATTACAGAAGAATGAAAATAAATACCAATTGAATCTTTTACTGGTGGTGTGATTTAAGCCCAGCCAAAAATTAGGCACCACATGGACTCTCCTTCAACCCTCCTCTCTTCCCCCCCATCCTAGTGGAAGGAGGAGGAGAATCAAAAGTAAAACTTACAGGTTCAGATTAGAATAGCTTAATAATTTTTAAAAAAGTAAAACACAATAATAATGGATAATAATAATAATAATAATAGTAATAATATTAGTAGTAGTAGTAGTAATAATAATAATAATAATAATAATAATAGACACAAACAAACAAGTGATGTGGCATACAATCACTCACCATCCCCTGACTGATGCCAGGCCCCTTTTCCCGAACTCAGATCAGTCCCCAGTTCTGGGTAGCTCAGCCCAGTGTATCTAATGGGTATGACATTCTGTGATGTGGAGCATCCCTTTGGCCAGTTCAGATCACTTGTCCCAGCTGTGCTTCCTCTCAGTTTCTTTTGTGTATCTTCTCACTGGAGCAGCATGAGACACACACACATAAAAACATCCTTGACTTAGGATAAACACAAATCAGCAAAACCCGAAAGGTCACTGTGTTATCAACATTATTCTCATTCTGAATCTGAAACACAGAACTGTGTCAGCTACTGGGAAGAAACTATCTCAGCCAAGACCAAGGCAACTGGCTTTCATCTAACATAGCAGTGAGGATATTGTGTGATGAAATGTGGCCTAAAAAAAGCTTAAAGCAAGCACTGAATGTTACAGCTTGTCTTTGAGAATTTCTGCAGAGCTGGTAACATCTCAGATGCCTGCAGAAGGTGCTTCGAGGATGATGCCCATTGATTTCCTGTTAAAGGGTCATTTTCTAAGAGATGTGTAGCAACTCAGTGCATTTCTATGATAAGGGGAGGAAAAGGAGCAGTAAAGATTCAAGATACGTTTACTAGTAGTAGTAGTAGCAGCAGCAGCAGCAGCAGCAGCAGCAAGGGGGAAAATAGATTAAATTGGCTAAGACCAAGTACAGCATCTACTAAAAGTGATAAATATTGGCGGCCAAATGACAGAGTAGGATCTAGCTATTGCAGGACTATGGATATATAATTTTCTTTGTGAGTCTGGTAGTGCTCAATATTTTCATTAGAAACCTGGATAATGGAGAAAATTATGAGAAAATGTTAAAATCACATTGGTCAGAAAGGGAACTCAGGCTCTTTGGAAGACAGCTTGAGAGTTCACAATAGTCCTTTGCACCATAATCATCAGTTGTCTTGATGCTAATGACACCACCAAGCAGACAGTACTTACTGGGTAGGCAAGCAAAGGGGAACAGGATTTCTAGTAGAAGTTGATAATAAGCACTACCAGCAATAGAAAATCCTTTGATCCGTATAAGACATAATTTTCACAAGGTATTCATGAAAAGTTTAGACTAAAAATTACATCCTCAAAATGAAACCAAAAACACTTTGAAAATTTGCATGTCATGACAGGTTAAAGGAATTTGCCTCTGACTAGAAAAGACTGAATTTTCCGGTATGAGAAGTTGCTGTTAAATGAGCATGATCAATTGTTCATCATGTCCTATGAATGCAGTACATTAAGTATTCAGCTTAATTTACAGCAAAGAAATTTTGGATAGAGCAGGGAAATGTGCTTCTTAATATAAGACTTGCTGGAATGGTCTGTTTAATAAGCTACATAGAAACAGTATAATTTCAAGATTTAAAAGAAGTCACACAAGTTTCTGACATGGACAAGCTGGGTATACTCGTATTGCCTCAAAACAGGAAACTAGAGCTCTTTCAAGGGGAGGCTCTTTGCTTTTGTTTTGAATTCCCACCCCCCACTCCTTTTCTATAATATTTGTTTATAAAATTTTGTTCTTAAAAGATAAAGTTTACTTTTCTGCCTAACATTCTGTATTCCACAAGCCCATAAAAATTTTTCACGTTCAAAACATCACATCCAGTTTATCAAACAATCTGGGAACTATTAGGCTTATAGAAAATTCCCTATCTTGCTTAACTGCTCTTGACACAGCAGTAATAATGAAGCCAATATGCTAAACCAGGTTTCTGCTAGATCAGCTACACGCAATCACTAACACATAGAAAGATTCTAAACAAAATTATGAAAATAAATCTTACAGATGATAAGTTGTAGAAATGGGACAAAAAATTACATTACTAGTACATTAAACCCATTAATAAGGACCTTAGAGAAATGGTGATGTAGAACTATGTGAAAAATCTTTAAAAAATATTTTGAAACGCCATAAAAACTAAAGCATAAATGACATCAACCTTTGAAACAATACCTGAGGAGGAATTATATAGCCTGAACATCATGTTGCCAGATGGTTATTGAAAAAATCTGAAGGACATTCAAGGAGGAAATAAGCAAGCTTTAGAACTACATACAACTCTTATTTAAACCATGGGTCATGGTAAATCTCTTGGATGAAGAAAATGCAGACAAAGAAACTATGAGTCTTCCATAATGAAAGGAAGAAAACTATTCAGCTTCTGAAAAAAACCCACAGTGAAGGGTTTGGGCCAGAGACAATGACTTAGAAAGATTGCCTGAGATGAAGTATTAGAGCAGATCATGGTGATTACAGGAAAAAAGTGTGTCATATCCACCTGTAAATCTTCAGTTGAATAGGACCTGACCAATAAAACTGGCTGTATCAGCTTAGTCATATAATAACTCAGCTGATCTTACTAGCTAAGATGATCTATTACTGTTTTTTCCAAGAAAATACTGGTGCTGCCTCTTTTTTAAGTTTCTATGAATCAAAAAGGAAAAAAGATTAGATACCTTACTAATACTTATATTTCCTATTGAGATCACAATGTTGTTTTAGCCAGATTCCAATATATTTGTAATGGGAGGGTAATCAAAAAGTTTGCAATCTACTCTTCTGATGTATATGAGGCTAACTTATTCCCAAGGACCTATACTACAACTCATGTTGATAATATTAATTGCATAAAAATAGGCTGATGATGAGAAGATATTTTGAATGACTGTGAGAAGGCAAAAGCTGAAAGGAATAATCGTTAATTCAGGGGGAAAAAAATTAAAATTGTAAAATTTAAGTAGTAAAGAGGTCTCAGGAGAATGCCGTACTGACAATGTGAGACTCATACTTCCAGCTAAGTTCCTTAAGGAATGAGTATTCAGAAGTGTAGCCAAATGGAAGAAAGAAATAATGGAAGAAAGAATGTAGAAGAAGCAATTTAGAAGAAGTAATGGAAGAAAGAAATAATACTCAGGTAGTATTGCTAAATTTGAGGCCTATGGAAGTTAGCATTACAATAATTATATATATAAATTGATCTCATTGTTTTTTAGCACAAGCTTTTCCTATTAATACAAACAGGAATCCTCCTCTCTTCTCAATCTTTTAAGCTTTTCATTTAATATCACTGGAATTCAATATGTAAATGAAAAGTTTTAGCCACAGGAGAAAAGATGAAGCCAACCAAACATGGACTTAGACCTTGAGGGAAAGAACTGGAAATTTTGAGCTTCATCCTTCTATAGGGCCTTACATGTTCAAACTGCTGTATGAGCAATCATTAGTGAAAAATGTCTCCTTTCATCATCTCATGCTAATTACTGAGAGAAAAAGCAAGAAGTTAGTGGCACCAATGGACACTGCACAAGATAGTACCCTGCCATGTATTAATTAGCATGAAAGAAGAAAAGAAAACTATCTTTAGGAAACATCTCAGGAGTGCAAATGGAACAAGAAGGGATAATCCTGTTTCAAAGTACTTGAAGGTAACAAGAAAAAAAGGCAAACAAAATAAGCAAATCTTAAGGAAAGAGCTGACTACAGTGTTTTGCTGTTTTTTCTTTTTCGGATTGTCACTGTGAAAGGGGAAATATCTTTTAAATGTTGAATCTTCATTCATTCTCCTTTAGCTTGTTGTCTGTGTTCAGATAAAATAGTAATTGTCTGCACCCCAATTAAGTATTATTACTAAGTAATATTTGATTATAACCCTGTTTGTTCCCCACAGTGAGCTTGTAAATCATTCAAGTTGAGCACTATGCCTTCCTCAGATACCCTGCAGGGTGAAGAATGATTTCTCAAACATTTCTTGGAATTGGTCTCTTCCCCTAGGCATTCTCTTACTGGAATTTTAATGTGATTTTACACTGGTTTGTTCTGTTTTAGAAGTCTGTGGCAACATTTCCTTTTTGTTTTAATCAATTTTCCCAACAATTTTCTTTTTCAATGAGAAATGCAAAACTTTGCAATACTTTGAAGAACAACATCTGTTCATTTGCATGGAGAAAATTTTATTTTGTCTGTTATTTTTCATTCCACTAGTAATTGACAAGTGAGGAAAATTGAAGTATCTCCTGGTAGAAGGATGGGAAATAAGAATTATTTTTTCTCATGTATATATAAAGTGAAAGTTATACAGTTGTTTTAAATTATACCAAAGATGCTGTATTTAAAAACTTTGAAGCAAACAACCAAAGCCAAGATATGATGAGTGTTCAAAACTAATTTTCTCCAGAACAGGTGTTTTCATTAAATAAAAATAGGCATTTCTGTATGTCAGACTTACGTCCCTCATGTGGCCACATGTGGAAAGTGCTGTTAAATTTTTCAATGGCATGAAAGCCTCGTCCAGCAGGAAGTGGCTTTTCTCCCATTACCTCTTTGAGGTTTGAAATCTTATGGGATACTGCTTAAAAATGTAATTCACATCTGGCTTCTGAAGTTTTTAGGCACATGAGGAAAGACAGATTATCCTAGTAAAATTCAGAGTTGAAGAGAAGACTGCAGCCATGTGGAAAATCATATCACCACACGTGATTTAAAAACATCCATGAGGACTTAAACAAATAATCATTTGATGTTGATCTACCTGCAGATTCAAGGATATCCTTGAACACTGCAAACTAATTCAAGAGACTAACACTGTATGCATTAACTAATACTGTATGTATTCGTTATGCACATTCCTTCTTAACAGATTAGTCAGAAAGCTTCTTCCCTAGCAAGAAACTATTCTTTTTTTCAAGAGTCCATTACAGTCCTCCATCATATCTTTGTTAGCAAAAGGATGAATTTGATGCCAGTTGCTCTGATACATTTTTTCCCCATAAGTATTTCATAATCTGTCATATAAGGGCTTCCTAACACAAATATTTTGAAAACCAAAGCAAAAGCAAACACAGAGAGTTCTCTGTAAAGCCATAATATACATCTATGATATTAAAAAAAACAAATTGTGAAAAGCAGATAATAAACAGTGTTGATCAATATCTCCATGCATTTCAAATAACTGAATTTTGGAGGAATGTCTCCATGTTTTACAATAAGCCTACAGAGTATGGAAATAGCTGTGGTAATTTTCTGCCCACTGTTAATTGTATGTTTTTCCCAGGACTACCAAAAAATCATCTCCAGCCTAGAAAAAATATGAGATTACATAGAATAAAATTACAATGGATTTAGAATTTAATATTCAGCTTTTAAGTTTACTTTATTGCACAAACCTTACACATTTTGACTTGACTAATTAAATGGGGAAAAAAGGAATTCCAGTAGGGATACTTTTCTTATTTCAGGTAGCAAATATTAAATCATATTTGAATGCAGAAGTAGAATCTCAATAAAAGCAACCACAAAAATGTCAATTTGCAAGTATTTTTTCCATGTAAGTAATTGAAATTGTGAATAATTTGTGAATATATTTTATTTTGGCATATTGAAAAACTAATTATAAATTTCTAAAATCTTAGTTTTGTAAGTTTCAGTTTTCTGCCAATAAAATATACTGGTATGCTGCTCTGAGTCCTCCTACTACTGTAGCTAAGTCATATTTTGCATGCAAGAAAATGCGTGTTTTCAATACTTCAGTCATTCTGTTAACAGTGAAATTTAGAGCTTGGAAGGTGGCAAAAGAAGCGAGTGTATATATTTAGAAAACATAACCTTCTTGGTTTACATCATATATAGCAGTCTCACCTGTATCTTATAGATGCTGGTGGTATGGCAAAGCTCCAAATCATTTTCTTACCTGAAAGTGGACATAAAAATGTTTCAGTCGTAAATCAGGTGAAACACTGAAGACTTTCATTGCTCGTATTTTCAAAGCACTGTGCAATTTAACTGCCTTGTGGAGGTGTCGTTGTTGTTTGTTGGATAAAATAGATTTTTTTTTCCCTCTGGAATCTTCAGATTTGATCATTTAAAAGTATATCTATATATACGTGCTATGAGGATAGGGGCACTATTTTAAGAAGACTCAAGAGACATATTTAGGACTTCCTGTGACCAACAGTCTTACTGTCTGGAGTATTAAAAATTGGTACTTTCATATTTTAAACTTGATTTTACTTTCATTATTTCCACATTGACTTTCTTGGAATGCAGCACTTATTCTATGTGGAAAATTTAAAAAAAATATCAGCTCAAAATAAATGCTAGGCATTGATAAACAGACACAACAGAAACCATCTGAAACAAGCATCACCCATAAGAAGCTGTCAGACAGAGTATATCCACTGGAAGGTGATACCATAAAAGTCCACAACATTTTTTCACAAAGCCATTGCAATTTTGCATGCATCATCCTTGGTATTCCATTATCTGGAATAAAGCCAGCAGAAAAATCCACAGACCTGGAAATCTTCCATGTATTTTCCCTCACTGGAGACAGTAGCTAGTAGTGACTTTGCTCCAGTTCTGTGCATTGTGCCAGGGTTTCTTTGCTCTGTTTATTAAGCTGGCGACACAGGCAATGCAAACTCTGGCATTGCAATTCTGTTTGCAATCAAAATTGGTTGTTTCAATCAGAAAAGCCCAGCTGAGAAAGTGGCAGCATACTGATCATCTCTCAATAACTTTTCATCCAAATTTCCTCAGGGAATGTGAGGGAGGATGGGTCTTTGATCAGAAAGTCAGTTCCTGAACAGTTGAACCTGAAAGTAAGTTTTCACTCAGCTCATCCATGTAATCTCCTTTTAATCTGGGTGTGTGATGGATTCAATATGCTGGACTAAAAAACATTGGCAGAGGAAAACTGCATGTGAGGATGCTCAAAAGAATGAGATCCTTGTTGTAATTGGGTTTCTGTGTCCTGCTACACCATATACAATTATGCAGAGAATTAAGAAATATCTCAAGATCCCCTCAAGCTAGTCTAGGCAGAAGCAGTAATTTAGATTTATAGAAAACATGTTAATAAAGATGTCTGGATGTCAACTAGTCCATTCCTGGCCCAAAGGCAGGGTCCATTGAGAGGATGCAACAGGTGGAGCTGGTGTAGCAGCACTGAGCTGCAGTCAGCCCAGCCTGTCAACATCTGCTCTGATGTGAAAAGCAGAGACATAAAAGCCTAGGAAAAAAAAAATCCTTCCTGCTGTTCCTACATTTTGTTCTTTCTTGAGAAGCACAGTCCCTAATCATATTGGTGAACCTTACTGTCACTGCAGTTCATTGTTAGTTACATCTATCCTAGGAAATTAAATCTGGCAGAAGCATGGTCTGAAGTACAGGCATGAAAGCATTTCATGCAGAGGTCAGCTTGCTTTCAGGCATGGCTGCAGCTCGTGCCAAATAACCTCTGCCTGGCTCCTGTTCAAAAGATAACACAAGCCAGAGATGCTTCCCTGTGTGCAAACAGTGAAACCCAAGGAAACACGAGGGTTTAGTCACACAGACAAACTCTGTTGTGCCAGGGCCACAGAACGGATCTGAAAGGTTTTCTTACATTAGTACAGTTATAGTCACTTAGGAAATGAGCCAAAAATCTAATTTTCTTTCAACTTTTCCCATCTTTAATGATCTGGGATTGATCACTTCTTACTTTTGGATCAGATTTCCATATTTACTGTTGAAGAAACAGGGATGCGTCCTTGTCCCTCTACCAACACATATTTCTGACATCACAGAATTCAGCAGTCACAAATTTTCAACATTTAGACCAGAAGAAAAGGAGGTTTACAGAAGAACCTGAAGCTGGGTCCATTTTTTTTTAATTCTGTTCCAATAACTGAATCCCAGGACTGTCCTTAGTGTTACCTAAGAAGTGTTTACTGCTTGATTCTGTCTTCATGGCATTTTATTACAAATGCGAAGTTGCATTCCTATCCCAAATCCCTTAGTGCATTCTGAAATAAGTCAAATCAGTCATGTTTCCACATTCATAACATGTTACAAACAATGCAGGCCAGTTCAATGCATGAATTACGTGCCAAAAAGGCACAGTGAAGTCGCCATAACATGAACATAACATTGCTCCCTGGCTGTAAACTGGATGCAAGCATAGGGAGATGCTTATTTGTTTTTCAGGAGAAAAGAAAATTATGCATTTGGATAAGGAGATTGTGCATTACATATATTATGTGTAAGAATTACATTACCAATGGAATCTGTTCCAAGGAATTCCATTTTACACTTGAAAAAGTCCTTTAAGTCTGCCATAGCCCCTCTGAATTCTTTATAATGTTGACTTCTTTCTACTCAATAATATACACCATAAGACACATCACCATCAAAATACAATTATATAGTATTCCTGTGGCAAATGAAACAACTACTTACATGGAAAATTAATATTATTATAGTAACACAATTTTTGCCATCTTCTAATGCAATTTTGCTGCTGGAAATCTCCAGGGAAAGGTGCACTGGTGCAGCTCCTTGTGGCACAGAAAGAACTGCTCTTTGAAACAGAAGGCTGCTATGTTAAGTGGCCACTAGGAGCCTAATTAACATTTTCACTCAGTACTGCTTTCTTAATCTGAGAGCCAAATCAGATTTCTCTTCCAAGGCATTGCATCTAAAACAATAAATCAAACTGAAATATTGCTTGGCTATCCTCCAATGGACTGCTAAATGCTAGTTCCTCCAAAAACTAGAGATCAGAATCACTATCACTGCAAGAAAAAGTATAAGCTTTGATCATGAGTATATTGTCTCTACCTATCTGCACTTTATTGTCTCTACCTATCTGCATTTTCCATTCTTTTTTACTGTCATAGCCATTTTCAAATGCCTTGAAGCACTGCTGAAGAACAAACAACAGATAAAGATGCTGAGTAATCTTAAGCTAAAACAAAAATATCATTATTTTTCAGTGACTTCAAGACATTAGTCCTCACACAAAACCCTCTAGCACTAACCAACCAGACTTTGTGTGTGCTGATTTGGCAACTTTGTGCCAATTTGCAACAACATCTAATGCATTACACTTGGCAAAATTTGGGGTGCATGCCAGCCCTGATGTTGAGTAGCCAGTATACATCCCATATAACAAACCGTTGTCAGTATTTTTGTAGGTTTTTATTACCTAGTGGCTAGGCAGCTCAGAAGCTCAAACATTTACTTTATCATTTAGGAACAGCTTTTAGATTTGCTACAGTCCCTAAAAGATTTGGGGTCTTCTAAATGAATCAAATATTTATGATAGATAAATAAATAGTATATTATGTCTGTGATAGATGAATTTTTCTCCCCACTAATGGTCTTCTGGCCAGTCTAGGAACTGAGGACTGCTATTGGATGAAAAACGGATATTGCAATATGTTGCCTGAAGGGGGTTATACCAGAGAATGAAATGAGAGAGTATTTCCATGGGTATTGATAAAAGCAAATTTTTTTATTTTTAATATTCTAATTGTGGGAGCTTATTTGGTTTTGATTTTATTTGGATTTGAATAGTAAGAACATTTTTTCTTCTTCATAGCTTTCTTACTTGCACAAAATTCTACATTCTGTAGAATATCTAAGGAAAATATTAAAATCTTTAATTAATATAATAAAGCTCCACTGCCATGGATGAAGTCACAGTAGTTGACATTAACTGAGGATCTATCACAGAAATGAGGTGTGCCTAATGGTTGTGAAGTGCACTTCTTTTTGCAAATTGTGGAAGACAAAAATGTGATATTTTTAGAAGCAATATTGTAAGAGACAACTTATGCATGCATGATATTAATGGCATAAGACATTAAGCTCTGAATGATTACTTTTCCTTGCTTGCATACCAATGCATTATTTTATACTTAACTGATATCTCAGATGGCTATCTCTTCTTTCACTCCTTTATTTATGTAAGATGTTTTCTCTTTTTTCTCTTTTGCACATTTTGTTTGTCTTGTTATTTTTAGGGTCTGAACATTTATTCTGGGAATAGGTTTTGTCTGTTAGAATGAGTCATGCCCTACCTCCTTCTCTCATCCATACAAGCACACAGGCAGAACTGAAATGTCCCTTATGTCTTCAGAGCAGGAAGAGTGTCTCTTGGTAGCATGGAATTTATTTCATATAATAGAGCTTTTATCACAGGTGTGCAGTGAACAACAGCTACTTTTGATTTGTTTACAGATGAGTTTAGAGATTTCTTTTAAATCCCAATGGAGATAATCTCTAGATTCCCACTTATGACCTGCAGACTAATACAAAACCGTTGGGTTCCTTACTGTTCAGTAAAACACATTCTTATTCATTCTTATATAGTTTTCCCCTCTTTCTCATATTGTGATGTCAACATTCAGTGCATGGCTATACATTATTTTTTAGACAGTGTGTTTTATGTTTCCATTGAGAACTTATTTTTCATTTGTGTTGTAACAGCGAAGTTTTTTGTATCACTGTGCATTTCCTTTGTAGGCAAGCAGCATTTAATTGAGTTACATCTTTGTAATTGCTTTGAACTGAGGTGTGTTCATGATGGCCATCAGATATGGTAATTAAATTACCTGTTGCAATTAGGATAGTGATCCTTTTGCTTCCTTGACACACACTCACGCATGTGATGCATACATGCATCATACATACAGGGAAGTAGCAATTCCAAAAGAAATTTATTGAAATATATTGGATATATTTTATAAGTCAAAGTAGCTATTTTAATCAGAAACATTGTCTTTTTTAGGGATATATTTATGGATAAAACCTTCCATTAAAACTGGAGCTATTAAGAAGAATTAGAAAGTAGGTTTCTTTGGATAATTACGTCAGCATAACCACTGTAAGCATAACTTACTCTTTTTTTAAATTTCAGTCATGGCCACAATATGTAAGATAATCTTTTCTGTTCCTCTTTCAACTCCCACACTTCACTCAATTTTTCTTCTTAAATTGGATTAGAATCTCTTGAGTAGAAGCAATTATCTTGATTCCTTAAATTCTCTGTCAAAGAAAGAAGGTCTCTGAAACACAAAGAAGGAACAATCTTCAGGATTGTTTTTCCTTTGTTGTAAAATCTGCCAATCACTTTCCAGGGAGGAACTGAAAAGAAGAGGAGGAAATGAGAAGGAAAATGAAAAATCATGTCAGAAACAGTGCATGCACTTCTGTTTATATTTTATATTTTTTTAACTTTATGGTCAAATGTCCAAAACTATAATTATTTTAAATCAGAATAATTGTAACCTTGTAGTCCTTTTACTTTGTCTGCACAAATCTTTATGAAATAGGCTCTTGAGAACATTATTCTCAGCCTGTGTAAATTGTAACTGTTCCACAGTGGGTGTATGAAGTTTGTAAACAATTCTATTTTTGGACTTTAGAGTCACAGACATACACTGAAATACCAGGCATGTAGGGAAATACAGCTTGTAGACTTCTCAAATATACAGATTTGTCCAGTGATTCCAACTGAACTTGAGACTAAGTTTGCATGAATTGCATACAGAAGGATCAAGAGAGAGATGTAGAAGGCAAAGCAAATGTATAATGCATATGCAGCAGTTCAATGCACAAAAGGAATCTGATGAATACTTTATAAGCCTAATTTATAAGTGCATCCTGACTCCCTCAGTGTGCACTGTTTAAATTAAAAGTTTGTACATCTTGTATGGCATTGTCAGATTGTATCAACACCTCAGAGTGCTTTGTCTCATTCCTAGTAATGGAACATGGGTTTTGTTCACGTTTTGCAGAGTAAAATGAGCCCAAATAATAAGATACACAAAGACAATGTGGCTATGCACTTTGAAAGTGTGTTGGCTCATGTCCTCCAATTCTTCTAATTGCTTAAAAATCTAATGCATATGGGAATTTTGTCAGCTTAGTTATAATGCTACTGCTAAACACTTGATGGATAGGTTGCAGATGTCACACACAGCTAATGTAGGCCAAGACAGAGTAGTTGAGTTAGAAAGAACTACATCAGTGGATGTATGATAATTTAGACCTCCACTGCCTTCTCTAATTGTTCTGCAAAGTACGGAGAAAGATAAAGATGATTTGCTTACCCTAAGAAGTGACAGGATGAACATCTGTCTTTATGGAGGAATGATACTTCCAAAAACTTAGCTTTAGAGTACCTCTTTTAGAAATGGCATGTTCTAAACTCAAAGAGAATTTTAAACTCCTCATGCAACAAAAAATGTTTAAGTAGTGCTTGAAAACTTACAGGTACAAAGCCTTTAACAGATATGATATTAAATTAATCAGTTACATTGATTTTCAGATCAAAAAGACATAACTCATGTATTGAGAAGGATTCTTGCCTTCTCAAGCTAAATCATTGGCTACTATCTTCACAAATGCATAAAATGCACCAAGGTAAGGATACACACTATTATGGGCAAGTCTATAAATTTGTACATTTATCAAATGCCTGACTTTAGGTCCAGACCTGTGATGAAGGAAAAAAGCATCATGAAAACTGTGGGTTATCACTGAAGATAACTAGTGTATTTACTAAAGCACAGAGCCTCATCTGTTTTACTAAGGAGATATTCTGTCAGCAAGAACGACCAACAGAAGCTATCCCTTTTATGCATTGAAGAATGTATTTTCCCAGTTTTTTTCCAACTGCAACATACTATTATCATTACTTTTAGATTTAATTTCCCTAAACTTGGGCATACCAAACCCCAATTTATTTTAGCTTTCCAGCCAAATTACTTTTTAAAGCTTTCATACCTAATTTTTTTGCTGTAAATTCTATAAATAAATTCTTATCTTAAGCAAATTTCAAACCTTGGTTATCTTTTCTGCATTATTAAAATGATTTCATGGAGGGTTGTTTTATCCTGTTTTCCAGTGTCTACATCTTCAACCAAATTTGGCAATATAGCCTCTTTTCTAAGGAAACACTGAAGAATTAAATGCTTCATGGGCATGATACTATAAACTCAAGTTCATATAATTCAAATAAAATATATTTGATTGTGAATCTGCATTATTTCAGTTATATAAATCAGCAATATCACTGACCTTTTTTCTCTTTCTTCACTTTTAAAAATTAAACAGCATTGCATTTAATGAGGGTGTGTTTACTTAGGAAATGTGATAATGGGAGCAGATATAATATTTTAATTGCTGAAGCATTGTCTGGCTAGTAGATATTTTACTGAATCTTTGGGCAAATCTGAGTTATCTGTCACCAGGAGGGGCAATTCTAGCGGTGGTGCCTCTAGAATGCTCTAAAAGAATAAGCAAAGTAATGCTTGTAGGCAAAAGGAATAACAAACAAGGGGCAAACGTACAAAGGTTTGATGCCAAGCAAACACTGTGATTATGAGCATTACAGCCCTCTAAAGAGAGATACTTGACAGTAGTCTGTGGTCATTTTTTTGTATAACACAGTGAATAAAATAATCCCAGAGCAGTGAGATGATAAAGCTCCTACAGAGCAAAGGTGCAGCCTGGGTCTTCACACCTATGAAAACTAACTCACATGATTCCCAGCAATGAGGATCCTGTAACTGCTTTGGACCTATGAATATTCAAGCTGCCAGTTCAAGCACCTCAAAAACTGTAGATCTTAGATGATCCACTAGAGAAAGTTATATTTATGTTTGTACTGCTGAGAGTAAAACAAATAATTTATATTTTATCAAAATGTGGAGAAACATCTCTCAGCTGAATGTTTTTGAGTACATAGCCCTTTGGAGGAAGATGACATTTTCTATGGAAATCTGTGCTACACAATTAGATTAAAATACATGAGGCAGGTACGTACTGAAGGACATAATATATGCATGATGGAATAAAAGAGAAATGTCACTGTAGCACAAAGAGGTTACCAGAGGTTATTCTCTTAAAATCTTTCAATCTGGGGAGGTGGAGAGGGAGGCAACTTTTATATCAAAAGGTCACTTTGATCTAGCAGTCTAAAGCTATTCAGCTAGACAATCTGTTTTCCTCTCTGTGTTTGTTCCATTCTTTCAAGTCTATGTCTTTAGCACTCAAAACCATCTGGAATGAAATGTTTACTTTTGAATGTCAAATAATTGCTTTTTCCCTCTTTAATAAATATGGAGATATATACATATATATATACATATATATTTCTATGTATATTTGCAAAAATGGGTATATTATGAGAACATGCATGTATATAATGCATGAATATATCCATTGAATCACTGAGTTGGAAAAGACCCTTGAAATCATTGAGAAAATCCAGAAATGCAAGTCCACCCTAAGTCACGTCCCTGTGTCCTGCATGTCTTTGAAACACCTCCAGGGGTGGCAACTCTACCACTGCCCTGGGCAGCCTGTTCCAGGGCTTGACAATCCTTTCAGTGAAGAAATTTTTCCCAATATACAATCTAGAGCTCTTCTGGCTCTAATGGAGTTTGTTTCTCTTGTGTTATCACTTTTGACCTGAGACAAGAGACTGACCCCCCTCTTCGATATGTCCTCCTTTTATGTGGTTGCAGGGAGCAATAAGGTCTCCCCTGAACCTTCTTTTCTCCAGCCTAAAAAAGACCCAGCTTCCTCAGCTCCTCCTCTTAAGATTTGTGCTCCAGACTCTTCTCCACTTACACTGCACTTTTCTGCACATGGTCCAGAGCCTCAATATCCTTCTTGTAGTGAGGAGCCCAAAACTGAACACAGTACTGGAGGTGTGGCCTCAGCAGTACTGAGTACAAGGGGACAGTCTGTGGCCTGGTCCTGCCAGCCACACTATTTCTGACACAGGCCAGGCTGCCTTTGGCCCTCTTCTCCACCTGGGCACATCTGGGTCATGTCCAGCCACTGTCAAACAGCACCCCCAGCTCCTTTTCCACTAAGCACCTTTCCAGCCACTCTTGCCCAGCCTGTAGAGCTGCATGGGGTTGTTGTGACTTGGTGGAAAAACCTGGCTCTTGGCCTTGTTGAACGTCATGCAGCAGGCCTCAGCCCATTGACTCATCCAGTCCAGATCCCTCTACAGAGCCTTCCTTCCCTTCAGCAGAACAACAAACATCTTGCCCAGCTTTGTGTCATCTTCAAATTGGCAGAGGGTTCACTCAACCCCCTCATCCAGATCATTGATGAAGATGCTAGACCGAAGTGGACCCAGCACTGAGCCCTGGACAACATTCACCACCACTCTCTGGGCCTGAGCATCCAGCCAGTTTTTTACCCTGCAAAAAGCCTATCTAAGCCATGGGCTGCCAGCTTTTCCAGCACCATGCTGTGGGAAAGAGTGTCAAATGCTTTACTCAGTCTGTGTAGATGGCATTTACAGCCTTCCTCTCATCTATTAAGCACATCACCCTGTTGCAGAAAGAGATCAGGTTGGTAAAGTAAGACCTGCCTCTCTTAAACCCACGCTGACAGGGCCTGATCTGGTTGTCCTGTACATGCCATGTGATGACACTCAGAATGATCTCTTCCATGACCTTCCCTGGCACAAAGTTCAGTCCTTTAGTTCCAGAATCCTCCTTTCAACTCTTATTGGAGGCTGGTGTCATAGTTTTTAATGTCCACTCAAGAGAGACCTCCCTGGTCAAACGGGAATCCTGGTAAAGAATGGAAAATGGCTCAGTGGCACACCAGCTTCCTCAGTACCTCAGGGTGGGTGGATCCCATCCAGTCCCATAGATTTCTTCTATTATGGGGGTTTCATGCTGACCCCCATCCATCTCCTTCCAGCTCAGGGGCAGGGTAACCTAAGAACAATTGCTCTTGCTGTTAAAGATTGAGGTAAAGAAGACATTAATTAAATCAAGCCTTCTCCTCATTCTTTGTCACTATGTTTTCCCCCACATTAATAAAAGAGGGAGATTTTCCTTAGCCCTCCTTTTTTTTTTTTTCTGATGCATTATAGAAGTGTTTTTTATTTTTTGGTCGTTTATGCCAATAGTGAGATTAAGTTGTAGTTAAGCTTGGGGCCTTTTAATTTTCCCCCCGTATAACCTCTCAATATCCTTGTAGTCCTTTCAAGTGTCTCTTCTCCTAAAGATCATAAAATCCCATTTTTCCCCTAAGTACATAGATATTATTTATGCTGAGTTATTAATTATTATTTAATTGATGAATTATTATTTAATGTTATATTAACCTGACTAATTTGAATACAATATTGAATTTGATAATTGAGAAACAGGAGTCCACATTCATCAAGATTTTAAATATCATTATAGATGTGCTAGACAAAATATTTTCCTTTTCTCAACAACCATTTTATGACCTTCTAATGCATTTTTAAATTATATCTATTGTAATAGAAATAAATAAGGGGTTTGGGAGAATTTTGCTTTTAAGCAAAATAAGAAAATTATCCCTGGAGTCTTTGCCTTCCCTCCCTCTGGTCACACTTTTCAGATTTTGTTAATATACTATTAAAAGCAACAGCAAAAGGATTAATATTTTCATAGTGCATTATGTTACTGCTTGCATGAGATCACTATGGGGACAACCCTTTCATTCACCTTTTTGTTTCTTTCTCTGAACTGAGAAAATAATGGTTTGTTTTTCTCTAGGAAGGCAAAGTTGATGGTTACATTGCCACCGCAGTTCTCAGTATTCTAATGAGAAGGGAGTGTGTCTGAAATTCCTGTTTAGACAGAGAAACCCCACAAAACCCAAAACTATGCAAATTCATTTGCAAGGCATTTCCCAAGAGAATATGTTTGACATATCATACCTTTCTACCTTAGGAGATTTAAAACTGAATCAACTTTGGAAAAGTGAGGTTGTATTTTACAGTGAAAATTTCACAATAGAGCCATATGTCCCTAAAGTCCTTAAAAAATCATGGTTGTCCTGATAGCTATCTTATGGTTTCTAAAAATGATGAATTGCTTTTGAGATTTATACATCTGGTACTAAAAATGCATGACATTTTATGTCTGGCTGTTTTTTGTTAGAAGAAAACCCTTCTCGTAGCAGACCTGGACACAATATTGCAACTCAATGTTTCAATGGTATGAAAAATTGGAAGCATTTTTCAGCTAGGACCTAATAGCTCCTAAAGCTTGTCTTCACAAAATTACTATGGTCTTCACATCCAAAATACTTTTTGACAGACAATGAAATATTTCCCTGAATAAGGGAATTAAGAATTGATTAAGCACATGAATTAAGCATTAATTAAAAACAACAACAACCACCATACAAAAACCCCCAACCCAAAACCAGCCACTGATTACCAGAGAGAAGAGATCAGTACTGCTCTCCTGCTTCCCTTCTTGAGGAAGATCTAGACTACTACAATGGCAAGGTTCCTAGTTGTGGCTCAAAAATTAACATGTCTAAAATAACACGTCCAGACTGAGGATATTGTCTGGGTGTGGGATAAAAGCTCTTGTGCTCAACCTTGCTGTCTAAGCACAGCTGTGGGAAAGAGCCTCAATGCTGACATGTATTTCTATATTCTCATTAGCCAGCCCTCACCCTGCTGAGGCAGGGTGAGACAAGCAGGATGAGTCCCTGGCACTGCCTGTGTTTGTGTGAGGCCTCTTTGTGTCTGTCTGCATTACCTGTGCAAGTGGCAGTTTACTGAGCAATAATGTACTGGAAAATGTGCCGTGCATGTGAGGTCTGCAGGCAGGATCACTGCTGGCTGGAGTAGGGGATATGCCTCCTGTCTGCATGATTTGCCAATTCCAAACAAATATTGTTTTCTTCTGCACTGGAAACTCATGTCCTGTGGACCCATCCTGTATGAATACAAGTGTTTTCAAAGTTGTGGCTTACCAGAGCATTTCATTCTGTGTGAAAGACTTCTTATGCTTAGGTGGCACTTAAATGGCTCTAGTCACTTTTGTGACTGATTGGTGCAAAATTCTCTGACCTTTCTCTCTGAGATATGGTCAATAAAATATAAAGCACATGCCCAGATGGGGCGATCATACCTTGGATGGGGTAACTTTGGGATGGAGGTGTGCTTTGATATTACAATTGGGTTACAATGAACCAAGCTCATTGGAGGACAGTGATTTCACCACAGCTGCAGGCTCAGGAGCAGGAGATCTCCCCTGCCTGCCCTGGCTGACAGGTGCTGGGCCATTTCTCAGCTCCAAAGCACCATCGAGCTGCCCTGCCTGTGAGGGTTTCAACAGGGCCTGGCCACAGGGCCACTCTGCTCCCCTCTCTGCTCCATCCCCCTGGGCAGGTGCTATGGATGCAGATAGTGGCTGTGAGGAATTATCATGGCAGCTTTTGAGCATGCCAACTGCATTCCACTTGGAGCAGTGACTGTATTTTACCCTATAATCCTTGTACAGTCATAACTTTTGTTAAGATGCAAATATAACTTCTCAGTTTCCTCTAATTTTATTCCCAGTCCCATAATACTTATTTTTTTTTTTTCTAAGTTTTATTTTACTATGACAAGATTATACTAAAGAGGTTATTCTATTTCATCTTTTTTATATATTGGCACAACATTAATTTTTGTTCCAGATGTTTCCTGAATATCCTCAACATTTCAATACTTTTGAAAATTAACCTTGACAGTGTAGAGAACTCCTCTGACACTTCTGT
The DNA here is from genome assembly GCF_047830755.1 of Zonotrichia albicollis. Lineage (NCBI taxonomy): Eukaryota > Metazoa > Chordata > Aves > Passeriformes > Passerellidae > Zonotrichia > Zonotrichia albicollis. The sequence continues at coordinate 21,664 of NW_027428373.1, read as the reverse complement.
TATAATTCTTTGATGCAAATTACACAGACATGCTGATGGTACATCCAAGTGAGAGGGAGAGGGAGAGTTTAACATCCTTCAGAGTAACTTTAGTAATGGAAATTTCTTTATTGTGAACTATGAAGGGACTATATTATCTGAATGTTTCCCAAAAGAGAACAGAGACACTGAAGGAAACCTTTTACTTTGTCCACTGATAATCATTGTGGATTCGTTTTATTTTATTCCATGTTTAAACTCAAAGAAGCCATGCTTCAAAGAGAAAAACTAACCCCATATCTTCCTTGCTTATTTGCTACCCTGGAAGCTTTGGGTCTGTAACTTAAATCAATGTGTTGAAACAGCTTTGCCATAATGGGCATGGATGGGAGAATTCCCAGGAAGCCTCCTGATGCTCTACAGTCACATTAACCCAAGAAAACACATACCAGGAAAAGGCACAGTGTTATTAATTTCATTAAGTAGCTGAAAGGTTGCAATTACATTTTAGATTTTACTATGTCCTTTTACATGGCAATTGGTCACTTTTACACTAGAATAAAAGCGAAAAAGAAGAGGAATCAACAATCCAAACAAAATCTACTTGATGGATATCTTAACCCTACTCCATACAGCTTAGATCTGATGTAGTTATTGCTCCCATCCGCAGTGTGGAAAGATAGCTAAAAAATACTGCTGCCACTTTCCCTGGTTTAAGGTAGGGAAAATTAATTTTTTTTCCTCAGTGTGTAATACTTTTTTATAATTCTGAGATGCTAACTTCTTACTGTGTTGATCAGAAGGAGTACACTTAGTAAGCCTGAGTTATTAAGCTCCATATTTGAAGGGATAAAAGCAAACGAGAGAAAAAGAGGGATAAAAGCATGGTCTCTTCTCTTTGTAGATGGAATGGACAGCTGGGGCTTTATGTGTATTCTACTAAGGATCCACTTTTTTCTTTGCCATTACAGGTTTGTTTTACTTTATTTTGTCTTGATTTTAGATATTAGACAGAAATTTTTATTTGCAAAATTTACAGCCGTAATTGTAGAATTAAATAGGCAAAATGCTGCATTTTGGTAGATCTGACATCTTCTTTTCAATGGTCATTAAGCTGTGGAACTACAGGTATGATATTCCTGACACTAGTGGTCTTATAAAAATAATTACAAACCCTTTACTTAAAATATATCATAATATTAAAGAAAATTTCCTTTAAAAAGCAGAAATGCATCACTGATACATTTCCAATATTTCAAATGCTGTTTGCACTCTGGTTTGTAAGTTTTTAACTTTACACAATTATACTTTTTGTTTGTGTTTTGTGATTAATTCCATCTGCAAAGCTCAGGTCTGCTGATTGTTTATGTCTGTAATCAGCTGTGCAATCAGACATCTAAAGGAGTTGAATAGCTCAACTAGTTGGCATGCATTTCCAAAATCCCCAGCAGGTATGGGGCAGGGGGAGTACCATCCTATCATCAGTGAACGATAATTGAAGACTTCTCAGCTCTGTGTTGGACTCTAGAAAGTGGTAAGGCTTTGCAGTGGTGATGAAGAACTTTGCATACACGGACAGTTCTGCATTGCAAGGTGCTCTGGGCATTGAAGGTGGTCCTGACACCAAAGGGGATTCAGGGAGCTCTGAACTGACATCTGGCCACCCTGCAACAGTCCCATGGTCACTGTTCATATGCTCATTTTGCTCATGGTCATTGATATCTTTTTCCTATCTTTCCCTTGGGATAACATGATTAATGCCAGCTACTTTATGTCATAGAAGATATCCTAGCTTACAACACTATAGTTTTTAATTCTGAATGTACAAGGTAAATGTGGTCCATGCAATGGATTGGCTTTGCATTTCAGGAATCCCAGTGAATTAGCTTTAATCTTTAACATCAAAAGGGATTTTTGTTCAAATCACTAGTGATGGCTGCCAGCATGCTGGACTGTAAACTGAGAAATATGAGGACAAGATTCACTGTAAAACAAAGATCTAGGTGGTGTTTCCCCATCAAAGTCCTTGATGAGGTGATAAATTTTACTTTTGAGAAATAAATCTCAGGTTGTTTTTAATTTAATTAGTAGAATGCATATTTTCCCTCTTCACATTTGAAGTAGCTTGTGTTTTCCCTGGGTATCATTTAGGTCAGAGTCTGCTATCAAAGATGAGGACTCTGCCTAATTAATAAGTCCAAACAACCACGGGAACTTGGAGTTCTTGAACTTTTTGGTTTTGAATGGATTATATAAAATTTTATCAAACATTTCTTCAGATATTTTACTTTTAAGAAGAAAAGTTACTGAGCAAAACAGATAAGAACAACAAATTTTTGATTTTTCTATGGGTATAAACCCCAACTATTAAAATAATTAATTTGGTGAGAACAGTTGAAATGTTTTGGTTATCAAGGCAAACTACATTAATTCATTGTATAGCCATACATTTAAAGACAGCAATTAACTTATTTCTTTTTATGTAAACCCAACAGAACTTAAAAATACCATTCCAACAATGATTCCTCAGCCATGAAACACAGCAAGTAAGATGTTATTTAATCACCAGTATTAAAGTCATATACGTGTTGATGAACTCTTATTTTCAAAGATGAACTCATATGAAGCATAGTGTTCAATCTTGCCAAATGTATTGATCTGCTGTTAGGAATTTAAACATATATTAATCCTTGCGTTTAACTTGAAACACATTCTAAGACCAAATGTTTTTACCTGGCAGGGGGATGGAAAGAGGAAGGTAACAGGGGAGAAAGAGATGGGCTAAAAAGAGATGGCCTGCCTATACTTGTGTAATGTATAGCCCATTTAACAGAGGATTTTATGAGCTGCAATTACCCATGCCTCTCATGAGAGATATTTTCCCTTCATTATAGACATCCTACTCAAAGAAAAAATGCATATGGCACACTTCTAGTCTTATCACTGCCACCAAAACAGGTAGGATGATGCTATCATAATTTGTTATAAATCATTATAGTCTGCAGTATTTTTAAGAATTTTCTATAGAATTGTTCACATCAATTAATTGCTGATGAACTTTGCCTAGCCTGATGGCACAAAGTGGATTACCTGTTCAGCTATATAACAAATTCACAGCACAGAACTAATGGAAGTCTTCCAGCAAATCACAACCCTCCTAAACCCAGATTTTTTCTTATCTCCAATGATAATTTGTCCTTATCAAGGTCTTAGAAACAGCACATCTGGGCAAATAATTTTATTCTGTCCTGATTCTAAACAAGACAGGGTTAATTTTTGCAGTAGCCAGGAGGGGGCACGGCTGAGATCCACCTTCTGTTATTGCTGGGGGCGGCAGGAAGGGATTCTCTCTTCAAGGGAGAAGGCATTTTCTTCTGGTCAGAAAATGTGGCAGGGGGAGACATCCAATAAGTCTAGTATCAGGAAGTTTTTCTGTGTGAATAATTCCTTTTCTTATACCATTTGTTATTAATATTGTTGCTGTTCCTATTTGTTTTCTTGTCTCATTGCTGTTGCCAGGAAATTGTTCTTATCTCAACACATGATCTTTACTTTTTGTGTCTCTAGTTCTTGTCTTCCACCCTCTGAAGGAGAAAGGGAGGAAAAAAATTGGGTGGAGTGAGTAGCAGCATGAGTTTACTGGGAGCACTAAATTGGAGAATACCATTCCTAAACCATGACCACTTGCACATCTCTGAAGTGATTTTTGTGTTTGGCAGATTCTTAAGTCTGATAACCAAACACCAAAAATGAACCATACAACAGCAACAAAAACAAAAAACAAACAAAACTAACCCCCCCACAAAACCAAACAAACCAACCAATACTCCTACAAAAAAGACATTTTAATGACAACCAGGTTTAAGGGAAGGAAAAGTATAAGCAAAAATGTTCATAAATTAATGAATTAAGAATGCAGGGTATTGTGTAAAAATAACAGGCAGACTACAATCAATAACTGTGAGAGATACCAAAGGATGGTTTCACCTTTGTAAGAACACATCTCAGATACCCAGTATGAGATCCCTCCCATATAGGCAGTCCTAAATATGCAATTCAATTTTTGGTATGTTAAATAGATCAATTAGAAGGAGATACAATAGAATTACAGATTATTTACAGACTAGTTATATTGGGTACTGATACTACCACAGCAGATTAGAGGTAGAGGTATCTGTAAATCTTAGTCTACGACTGAGGTAAATGTTAATGCAGTCAGCTTGCTCTGCAAAGGATGCTTCATGTTTAGCTCTTATTTGCTAAACATCAGTCCAGGTAGTCTAACTCTGGAAGTGTCACCTACACTATCACTGGAAAAGGAAATGTAAACCACCCCATGGGGTATTAATGCCAAGTGTTTAGTCTTTCAAGCAGTGTCTCTTTAAAGCAGAGTTTATTGTGATAATTCCATTTTCTGGGGAAGTATCAGGAATCACAGAATCACAAAGTTGGTAGAGACATTCCAGATCATCAAGTCCAACCTGTGCCCCAAGAACTCAACTAAAGCATGGCACCGAGTGCCACATCCAGTCTTTTCATAAACATATCCAGGAATGGTGATTCCACCACCTGCCCAAGCAGACGATTCCAGTACTTTATCACTTTTATAATAAAAAACCATTTTCCTAATATCCAGCCTATATTTCCCTTGGTGCAGCTTGAGACTGTGTCCTCTGGTTCTGTCAGTCGCTGCCTGGAGTAAGAGACCAACCCCACCTGACTGCAACCACCTTTCAGGGAATTGCAGAGAGTGATAAGGTCACCCCTGAGTCTCCTTTTCTCCAGGATAAACACCCCCAGGTCCCTCAGTTGTTCCTCACAGGGTTTGTGTTCCCAGCCCCTCTCCAGCCTCGTTGCCTCCTCTGGACACGCTCCAGTGTCTCAACGTCTTTCCCAAAGTGAGGGCCCAGAACTGGACACATCTCTCAAGGTGTGGCCTCACCAGTGCCCAGTACATGGGAAGAATGACCTCCCTGCTCCTGCTGCCACACCGTTCCTGATCCAGGCCAGGATGCGATGCCCTTGGCCTTCTTGGCCCCCAGGGCACACTGCTGGCTGATGTTCAGCCCGCTGTCAACCAGCACCCCCAGGTCCCTTTATGCCTGGGCACTGTCCAGCCACAGCATCCCCAGCCTGTAACATTGCAGGGGGTTATTGTGGCCAAAATGCTAAATAGTAAAAGTAAATGTCACTGAGAAATATCCAGATTTTTTAAAGCTTGGATGGAGAACAGCCAAACAGATCTTATTATCCAAAATGTATTCCATATCAGTGCAGTGAACAAACTAGCCTTAGGGTTCCTTCCTTCCTTCCTTCCTTCCTTCCTTCCTTCCTTCCTTCCTTCCTTCCTTCCTTCCTTCCTTCCTTCCTTCCTTCCTTCCTTCCTTCCTTCCTTCCTTCCTTCCTTCCTTCCTTCCTTCCTTCCTTCCTTCCTTCCTTCCGCCACTTCCTTCCGCCACTTCCTTCCTTCCTTCCTTCCTTCCTTCCTTCCGCCACTTCCTTCCTTCCGCCACTTCCTTCCTTCCGCCACTTCCTTCCTTCCTTCCGCCACTTCCTTCCGCCACTTCCTTCCGCCACTTCCTTCCTTCCTTCCGCCACTTCCTTCCGCCACTTCCTTCCGCCACTTCCTTCCTTCCTTCCGCCACTTCCTTCCTTCCTTCCTTCCTTCCTTCCTTCCTTCCTTCCGCCACTTCCTTCCTTCCTTCCGCCACTTCCTTCCTTCCGCCACTTCCTTCCTTCCGCCACTTCCTTCCTTCCGCCACTTCCTTCCTTCCTTCCTTCCTTCCGCCACTTCCTTCCTTCCTTCCTTCTGCCACTTCCTTCCGCCACTTCCTTCCTTCCGCCACTTCCTTCCTTCCTTCCTTCCTTCCTTCCTTCCTTCCTTCCTTCCTTCCTTCCTTCCTTCCTTCCTTCCTTCCTTCCTTCCTTCCTTCCTTCCTTCCTTCCTTCCTTCCTTCCTTCCTTCCTTCCTTCCGCCACTTCCTTCCGCCACTTCCTTCCGCCACTTCCTTCCGCCACTTCCTTCCTTCCGCCACTTCCTTCCGCCACTTCCTTCCTTCCTTCCGCCACTTCCTTCCTTCCGCCACTTCCTTCCTTCCTTCCTTCCTTCCTTCCGCCACTTCCTTCCTTCCTTCCTTCCTTCCTTCCTTCCTTCCTTCCTTCCTTCCTTCCTTCCTTCCTTCCTTCCTTCCTTCCTTCCTTCCTTCCTTCCTTCCTTCCTTCCTTCCTTCCTTCCTTCCTTCCTTCCTTCCGCCACTTCCTTCCTTCCTTCCTTCCTTCCGCCACTTCCTTCCTTCCTTCCTTCCTTCCGCCACTTCCTTCCTTCCTTCCTTCCTTCCTTCCTTCCTTCCTTCCTTCCTTCCGCCACTTCCTTCCTTCCTTCCTTCCTTCCTTCCTTCCTTCCTTCCGCCACTTCCTTCCGCCACTTCCTTCCGCCACTTCCTTCCGCCACTTCCTTCCTTCCGCCACTTCCTTCCTTCCGCCACTTCCTTCCGCCACTTCCTTCCTTCCGCCACTTCCTTCCTTCCTTCCTTCCTTCCTTCCTTCCTTCCTTCCTTCCTTCCTTCCTTCCTTCCTTCCTTCCTTCCTTCCTTCCTTCCTTCCTTCCTTCCTTCCTTCCTTCCTTCCTTCCTTCCTTCCTTCCTTCCTTCCTTCCTTCCGCCACTTCCTTCCTTCCGCCACTTCCTTCCTTCCGCCACTTCCTTCCTTCCGCCACTTCCTTCCTTCCTTCCGCCACTTCCTTCCTTCCGCCACTTCCTTTCTTCCGCCACTTCCTTCCGCCACTTCCTTCCGCCACTTCCTTCCGCCACTTCCTTCCGCCACTTCCTTCCTTCCTTCCTTCCTTCCGCCACTTCCTTCCTTCCTTCCTTCCTTCCTTCCTTCCTTCCTTCCTTCCTTCCTTCCTTCCTTCCTTCCTTCCTTCCTTCCTTCCTTCCTTCCGCCACTTCCTTCCGCCACTTCCTTCCTTCCTTCCTTCCTTCCTTCCTTCCTTCCGCCACTTCCTTCCTTCCTTCCTTCCTTCCTTCCTTCCTTCCTTCCTTCCTTCCGCCACTTCCTTCCGCCACTTCCTTCCGCCACTTCCTTCCGCCACTTCCTTCCGCCACTTCCTTCCGCCACTTCCTTCCTTTCGCCACTTCCTTCCTTCCTTCCGCCACTTCCTTCCTTCCTTCCTTTTCCTTCCTTCCTCTTCGCAAAATTTCACAGAGGTGTGAACTTCACCAAGGATACAGCATTTTCTGCTGAGGTTAACAGGGATATTAATTTCCAATCAGATACAGAATTGGCTTTAAGAAGAGCACAGATGCACCAGCTCCCCTTATGTAGATGTCAAAAAGTTCCTTCGTTCCAGAAAAGGTTAGCAACCTCTGTTCCTGATATGATTGAGTCTTCACTGGAAAGTCAGCACTGAAAGGACCTGTGCCCTTTAGACAATTTCACAAAATAAGTTCCTTCAACCAACAAAAATAACAATTATTTGATTAATGGAATGTGTTTAGGACACATGGAATGTGTTTATGACACTCCAGACAAATTAATTTCAAACCGATTTCAGTCACATATGTGCTCCATAACATTGATAAAATCATTAGTAAGAGTTATATAACATAGGTTAAGGATATATGACAGGATGAAATTACACGTCCTTGCAGTAAGATTTTCTTTAAAGAGGGGAAAATCCACCATGTATTTCTTCTCATATTGCACAAAAAGACATAAAATCAGTTGCCTAATATGTTTGGTCTGAAAAACACAAAATTTTTTGCAATGTTTCAGATGCAGCCATCTGAAATAAGAACAATGTTGAGGGCTATAATGGATCAGTTTACAAGGCTGCAGTCATAGGCCTCCAGGAAATCCATTTTGACTTAATCAGCTTTCCAATTTTTCAGGTAAAATGTAGCAGTTCTGGATCATATCCAAGAATGAGGACACAGTAATAAAAAAGATTCAATACATTTTGCATAGTCTTCACAATTTTAAATCAAGATGGCATCTTAGCAAGCATTAACACTTGTTTTCCCTCATGTTCCCCATTCCTCCCCAATTTTTGGGTACTGTAATGAAAACTCTTATCTCCCTTCTTAAAAACAGCTTATGATATCCTTGTCTCTGGAGATATTATGCAGAGAGTTAAATACAAGAAATATTTCTATGTCACAGAACTAGTGTTTGATGAAATTACATTTTGCGACAGCAAAATGACACTTCCCAAGGCGCAGCACTATTGAACGCCTTTCAGCATTTTCTGAAAAGGAAAAGCATTCCCTAGTGTAGCACTTACCTTCTCTTTCTTCAGCACAACTCCCACAGTCCAGTGCTTGACCATGTCTCAGCTGATTAACTCAGGAGCATGAGAAGCAGCAGCTGAGATAACCACTGAGAACAGCAGATGTTCTGGTATGTCACAAAGTCACTTCTCTGTACTTCTGGCAAAGTGTACAGAGATTTTTCTGCAAGTTAAGCCTAACTGCATGTCACATGTGTTTGTTTACCTCTAAAGTTCATGTACAATAGGTAAAACTGAGAACAGAGTTTAAACTTGTGCATTTCTGAATTTGTTTAGTTAACAGCTAGAATGACTCTCATTTCATGGTCTCAGGCAGAGAATCAGAGACAGAATGATTGATCTGTATGTGTCTTCCTCTTTCCCTACATATTTCTACCTACACTACCTTTGGATAAAGTCATTGGAAATAAAATTATTTTGTAGAAATACCATATTTGCATTCTTCCCCAAACAAGCTGCATTATTTTGTGAGGAGCTGGTGGCAAGCATAATTTTCTATCAGTTGTAGGTCTGTGTGATCTCCTACCAAACACTTCCTTTTCTGGTTATCTGGGCAAAGAACCTCTAGTTTGAAATTCCTAATGTTTTTTATTTTATTACATTGGGGTGCAAGATAGCAGTTAAACCTGCAGCCATACAGGGATTTAGATTGGATACTGCTACTATTTAACACATTGCCCACACTCTAGGTATGTAGGTGGAAGTAATTAATTAAATAACTTGCAAGTCATCAAGATGATACAATGGGAACTGCATTGTCAAATTTACAGGAAATTTAATTAACCTTGGTTATCCAGCTTCTGAAGTTCTCTAAATGAGGAATAGTAGTCTGTCAAAGAGTAGTCAGTAAGACCACCATAATACACTTAAGTAACCACGATAGCATGGGTGAAAAGCAGTCCAAATCAATATCCCCTTCTATAGGCACAGGGTTGCTGACTCTTATCTGTAAAGGCCTGAGTTTCATGACAGAATGCCTTTGCATTTGCTTTTGAGTTAATGCAAAACATTTTCCTGTCATAATTACTGCTTTTACACTTTTCCTAAGGACAAGGCCTTACTGTTTCTCTTCCTTCATTTCATTGGAGTGCTAGGTCCTAGATTGTTTATATCATGGGTCAAATCCTGGTCTCCAGCTCCCTTCTTCTACCATTCTGTTCTTCTCCACTAAATCACCCCCTCTGCTACTTTTTGAATCACAGGAACTTTGGATATTAACAATGATCCTGTTAATGTTTTATTTCATATTCCAGTTTCATATTGGAGATATTCTGGGGAAAGAGCCATAAAGAGAGAAGCAAGAGCTGGAGTACTCTTTCTGTGGAAGCTTGTTTTAATTACCAGAGTGAGCCAGCACCTCACATTTTGAATACGATGGCTTAGAGCCCATAAATCAAAGGGCTGAGGAGCAGAAGAGACCAACCGACTTTCTTATGTTGCCCCCTGCCCTCTAGTATACACATTTTTTTTTTTTTTACACTGAGCTACCTGGTGTAAACACAGCCACTGGCACATGCAGTGAATGAGCCCTCCTGCTGGAATTGGCTTTCTTGGCTCTTGAAGTTCTGGAAGGGGTTTAGTTTGGTCCTTGCCCTTCTTCTGTCCTTCATTCAAATATGGTAATTAGATCCACAACTTAGACTTATTGGCCAAAGGGAAGATTAACATAACGTGTTGATGAGAGTCATGTTTCCCGTGGGACAGAGAAGTGTTCTCAGAGAACTTCTTTTCCTCCATTCCACTATTTCCATTTATTTCCATTAGTTTTACAAAAAAAACATTCCTACCTTCTCAGTGCCAGTAAATTCGGTGAAGATAGAAATTGGTTAAACTAGAACAAATGTATGGAAACAAATTAATTGGGAAAAAAGGAGTTGCTATATTTTTGTTGTTTATTCTAATATTAAAAAAAAGTAACACATTTTTTATATGGCCCATGGAATTGTGGAATTTACTGCCTAGCTAGTGTTTTTGGTATGTAAATTTATCTAGATCAAAAAAAAAAATTAGATTTTTGTATGGATAACCAGTATCTAGAGGTAGCAAGAAAGCAGCAAATTTCTAGCTTTATTCTCTATTTGTTAAAGACAAATATGAATTTTAAAGTAGTAGAAAATAATTGGTTTTTTCTTCATATGAGTTTTCTTACAATTTTTTTTTTTTTAATTTGGATTCTACTGAAGACATTTTTTGGAATATATGCAACATGAGAATTCTGGGCAGAGGTTTCTTTGGTTTAAGTATAAAATTCTTTAGAAAGATATCCAATCCAAACGAGAAATGAATATCTGAGCTTTTTCTGATCTTTATTTGTAGAAGGCAAATGCCAAGCTTCATAGAAGTCAGACTGCATTTTAAAATTAATCCTGTTCCAAGGCAATGAATTTTTATTTGAATATATTCAATGAAACCCCATTTATGTATATCTTTTCAACCTGGAAATTCTACCAAAATTAATCCTGTTGAAGTTCCAGTAAAATGTAAATCCTAAGTCACTTGTGAGGTAGAAAGGAGTTTAAGTTTCAGTACAATAGTTTGTACATCACAAAATTGTCTTTTTTTTGTTTTTCTTTTTTAATTTATTTTCATGACTGAATTTAGCTCCATCTTGTTGCACTGATCCTATTTCCAATGGCAAAAACTTGGTCACGAATTTTTGCATTTATTTTCTGGAGGCTGGAATCCTTCTCAGGATATGCCTGAAGCACATGTTCTATATTAAGCCAAATAAAATCAAATGTATCCTTAAAATTAAGCTGGTGCTTATTCTTTGCTTAATAAAAATTAATTAAGCATGTGTTAATTATTTACTGGGATTGAAGTCTGCTTGCTGAGTTAGAGGATAGACTTTTTGGATTAGTTTTTAACAGTCCTCTTCATAAAAACACAGATGGAGCATTCAAATGTCCTGATTGCTCACATGTTCTCATGATCTGTAGCCAGGATCTGGTATGGAATTTTTTCAGTTCAGTCAGAACAGGACTTCATCTGGAAAGCAGCAGATGGAAGGAAGGGAGGGGATCCAAGTTTTTAATCCTTTTTTCCTTTTTTTATTTTCTGAACAGATGTTGTTGGGATGATCGAGCTACAGAGCCACAAATCCAACCAAAAACTGGGTAAAGAAATATATACAAACATATGTTGATACTTGGTACATGGTTAATCACGCAGGCTACAGTCATCTACTGCTGACATATCTCCCTCCCATATAATGGAGAGGACAGGATTTTAGGGCTACTGTAGAAGAAGGATTTAATTTCGTGTGCTGTTTTGATTTTTCATTCAGTCAAGAGAAAAGCTAACATCAACAGTCAAAATTACTTTAGTAACAGTTAAAGGGTTCAGCACAGGACCAGGAAGTTGGTAAACAACAAGCTGAAAATTATGTGGAAGAAATTTTACCAGAATGATGGGAAGGTTATGGCATATGGCTCAGGTTCACAGACTTCAATTTGGGGCCATAATTTCACTGCCAATTGTCAGGTGATATACTAAATAAATGGAAAAATAATTGTATACAATGGATTTACTGATGAATTAAGGAGCAGTATTTTTCTGATTAGTAATTTTCATAAAGATAAGGCTATCACATTAGAACTATGCTGATCTTGCCATGGTGGTTTTGATGAAGTAATTCTGATTTTGTCAGTGATATATTTATTGCATCTACATCTTTAAAACCAAAATTCATTACTTGGAAGACAATTCCTTCAAAGCAAAGTATAAAGGAGACGTCTCACTTTATTTTTTTGCAAAACTCACCAGTTAAATTAAATATATGCAAAACTTTCAAAAAGTTATTAATTACAGCTTTTTAAAGCTTTTTCTACATAGTAACTTCCTTGTTGAAATTCAGTAATTATGAATGAAGGGGATCCCAACAGGCACCTGTTTTACACTTGAAAGCTCAGAATTATTGCTCTACAGTAAAACATTGTGCTGTGTAACATAAGTCAAAGGAGGAACTGTACAGCAATAGTTCTGTTATCTTGTCTGGGAAGATCAGAAATGGAGTTCAGGTTGGATGGGACAGGTTGTTGTCACTACACAAAGTTATGACTGCAATATCCATGGACAAAAGGAACAACATAATATGGACAATACTTACATTAAATCAAAATATACTCTTTTTTGAAAAAATGCCTCCAGATCCTTAGAATGGAAAGCATTTACCTGCAAAGGATTATACTGTATGTATAAAAACATTCTGGTATAATCTAGGTCATATCTGAGTGACCATATAGAATAAAATATCCTTAATTTCCTGAGGTATAAACAGACAACTATAAAAGAAGATAATAACAGTCTACATAAAAGATGTAAAATTGTGAGTTTTTAAAAACACAGAAGGAAAAAAATCACCTTGAATACTGAAGAGTCCATAACTCATTAATTTCTGTTCCTGACAAAACACCCTTAAAGCTAAAACAGTTAAACATAGGAATGCCTGGAAAATATTTTTGGGAGGAAGATCATATATAAACATATAAGATTAAAAAAACCCAAGATCAGAGCAGCCTTCTCATAATACATGGAAATTATCAGATTTGACATATTTCAGGCATCTTGTCTTTATGGAGTTTGGTATTTTCCCAAGACTGTGAAGTACGTCATGGATACTCATTAGAAATGAGGGATTTAAGTGCTGAATATAATAATTAATTTTATAAAACTGTCATAAAGGTACATGAATACTACAGCTTTCTTTGGACAAGGTAAAAGACGTTTCTTCCATCATGTCATACATGAAATTGTGGACTCCACCAAAATTTGTCTATGTATCTAGCATTTTATAAAGAGGCCCTTACCCTTGTATTAACAAGATACCAGAAAGAGACGGAAGTAAGAAGGACAGCTGACAACATAAAAATTTAATGGAAATTATGGTAGCCAGAAAAAGACATTTTTGCAATCTGTAATTCCTGCATTTTAAAAATATATAGTAAAACTCTGGAGGGAAATTGGTGAAAAACAAGGACTTAAGGACAAGGAAAGAAGGGAAAATAAGGACAGCCTACTGAAAGCTATTAGCATAAAGGAGTTAGGGCCATAACTTCATCACAATTCAAGCACAGAGATACATTTATTTCACAAGAATGAAAGAGAAGGCTACATGACACATGGAGTATAAGAAGGATGTGAGGAAATGAAAGAAACAAGATGCAAAGCATTTTGGCTCAATTCTAAGATCATGTAAACTTGTTTATTTCCTTGCAGGTGATCAAAATATCAGAAAAGATAATGACAGAATTACAGAATAATGGAAGTTTTGAGGGATGTCTGGAAGTAAGCTCATTCAATCTCTAAGAAGAAAACAAAGAAACACAGAATGTACAACAGAACCCCTGAGTCAAAAAAGTGGGAGAAAAAAAAAGAAAAAAGACAACCCAAGTGGAATAGATGAGCAAGCATGGTGATGCTTTAAGATTTTAGCCTTTATATTTTTCAAATCCTTTGCTGCATTAGTGCATAACTCTAAACTTCATATAAAGTGTTAACTACTATCTTCACAGTGTGGTCGGACAAAACAATTCCTCTGGGCCTGGAACCCAATGACACCCTACAGGCAGAGGGAGAAAAGTATAAACAAAAGGGAAATGGGTGGGGAGGGAGAGAGTTGACTTCATTAAGGAATAATGGGGGAATATGACTTCATTACCTGAGGCTGGAATTGGACAATTAACCTCTGATATGCAAATAGACCAAACATATCTGTCTGAAAAACCTGTGACCACTGCGCATCTTGAGTGTAGCCTCTGTCAGGCTTTTGACTGCCCAAGGTTTATCTATTGAAGACCTTTAATAAATACCCACTTAATTCTCTTAAATTTGTCTAGCCTTTGTTCTAGGTAGCCACTCCAAGGCATCAATGGGATGAGGAAAAGAATAAACATATTGATAGCAATAATGGTGTCAAAAACGTTTTAATGGGATAAAAGGCAATCCAGAACAGGTTTCTGATTAAGATGTAAATAGTAAGTAATTCAAGTGGAAACAGAAAAAGGAGCTTCCAATGCAGTTACAATAAATTGTCTAAATAGTTCCATAATATTCTCAGAAAACATTATGATGTGAATAGAACAAGGCTGGATTCACTTAACAGAAAGATGCTGCCTTAATATTACATTTGTCAAAAGGATAAATCATAAACATTCCACACAATTTATCAAAGGTAATGTGTAAAAGACTGAATGTTAACAGGACTTTTGTGCTCTAGTTTTGAGGAAGAAAGTAGAAGATGAAAAACAATCATAAAACTGAAATAAAACGCCATTTCGCTTTAAATTTATCTCCAGCCAAGAACATGTTCATAGGCATTAGGCATCAATCATATGCTGGTAAACCAAATAGTTCTGGTTTGAAATCTTCCATGGACTTCAGCACCAGTGTTGCCTCCTTTCTAAACTCTTCACCTAAATTTTCATCTGGAATCATGATCGCTTGCATTCCTGCTGTCCGGGCTCCTTTGATTCCCTGTGGTGAATCTTCAAACACAAGACACTGAAAAAAAAGAAGGTGAGGAGAAAAAAAATAATTATAATGTTACTATGAACTTCTAATAGCTTGTTTTAAAAGAGAGAATGATCCTGAATGAAACTTAGTAGGAAAAGTAAATTTCCTTCTTGTCTTAGACACTCCTAATTAGAAGAGCAAGCCTCTCAGTTTGAACATCTGCATGGTAATTAACCTTTAATTAATTTCAATTCAAAAAACATCAATACACTTACTTAAATCCCAGAAAGTGGTTATCCAGATGTTCCTAAGTGCTTTAATAGGGACGTGTTTAATCACAAGCTTAAAGAAAAATTAAGCAAGTGCCTAAATAAGCAAGAACTTTAACTTTCCCAAACCAACTTTAAAACCTGCAAAATGGCAAAAGCAGGGCTTTCGCACACAGGTATAGCATTTCCTACACACACAAGGTTTGGGGAGCACTAAACTACCTAGGTCAACAGTAGAACTTCAGATGAGTGGAGATAGATACTACTTATCAGAAGAGTGCTGTCAAAGTCATACTCTATTTACTTAATTCTTCCAATTCAATGATGAGAAAGAAAACAAGCAATTACATTGGAAAGTTACATTTAGAGAAGAAAGAATTTCGTCAGTTAGAACTTCCATGCCTTACAATAGTCCCAGTCATTCCAGATTGCAGTTTGGAAGCAAAGCTAAAATTTTTTAAAACAATCACACATTATTTACGTGGATTTTGTAATATAATGTTGGAATATTGAATAATAAACACATAAGATAAACATATAAAAATCATATGGTCTGAAATTTTATATAATAAAAGATAACATTTCTGGAGATTATTCCAGAATTTATATAATTAAGCATCTCTTCCTGCCTCTTTCTGTCCATGACTTGCAAATTCAGTTTGGATTTTTGGTCATGGATAACACAAAGCAACTTTTGGCATCCAAGAACCTGAAAAATTCTGACCTACACAACACATGGTTTCTAACACTTCTCCAATTCATACTACATTTCTTATCAATATTAGCACTGCTACTATTACTAATGCCAAAGTCACTGTGACAAGTAATTTTAGTAATTGAAAACAGATGTTGGGATGGTTAGGACAATTTTCCTCACATCTAGTAATCAATGCTCTCAGGCACATGGTGTGATTCCTGAGCCTGTCCTGTGCAGGGCCAGGACCTGAACTTTGATGATCCTTGCGAGTCCTTTCAAACTCAGAATATTCTATGATTCTATGAGCATACAACATCATACTGCACCTTTTAGGTTCTGAAACACACAACTGTTTCACTGCAGAACATAAAGGATGCACAGCGTTTGTTCTGGCTTTGCTCTAAGGAAACCAAGTTGCAACTTGCAAAAGCTTTATTACATTCAAAGAAAAAAATTTTGCAAGATTTATCAAATGTCTGCCCTATATACACCTATCTATGGTATATATGGGATGGTGGAAGGTATATATGGACTGAGGAAGGAGAAAAATGAAAGAACCCTCTCCTGATTTTCTTTCTTTTTGAAATATTGATTCTTGCCTTTCAACATATCAGCAACAACTTGGAGTTTGTGAAGTGAAAAGGTGTTTTCTACCTTGCATGTAATAACCTAAAGCCTAATTAAAATTTTTTAGTGAGCCAAATGAATCACACCAATGTTTTTTCTGCTCATTTCCTTCATAAAGTCACTGCATTCCTGTTTGAACAATTGACACTTTCAAAAGTTGATCATTATCACTATTACTAACTACAAATATGTAACCAGCTGATCCTGGCAACCTTCGTACAATCGCTATTAGAATGGAAGCAAGGCTACGCCTATAGGTTTTGTTCTTAACAATAACTTAGTTCATGAACTTAAGCACTCTGAGGACAATAAATGAAACTCTGTCAGGCTTTGCTTTTTGAAGAATAAGCTTAAATGTTGCACAGAAGAGCATTATCAAGGCCTTTCAGAAACCTTTTCTGATCCAGCTCATACAAAAGAATGCACTTCACTGCTCTGCCTTGAAAGACCTAACTTCCTTCCATGATGTCACTAAGCTTACTGTATGAGAGGAGCCAATGATTATGGAAGGCAATATGCATAACGAAAAGCTTAACTAATTCCATGGAGCTGGACACAATTAAAACTCTTAATTACCAGAGAAACCAGGCAAATGACCCGTAATTACAGTGTCTTGCGCATTACAGGAAATAAGTTTACTAGGTCTTCCTTAAGTCTTTCTTTTTACTGAAACTTAGTGTCAACAGCACAGTCACATTTTTAATGGATGACAAAAGGTTTACAGAGGTTCACACACGAAATGGATTTATTAATACATAGAGATGTTATAAACTCTTCGCTGTCCTGAACCACCCACACACTAAATTTAGAGATATGAAAGCAGCCAAGTTCTTTTCCATTTTGCATAAGTATTGCAACATCAGCATCACTCCAACTGAGAGACAGATGAGATTTATACAGACTTCAGCTGAGATTCTGGCTGCTTCTGTGCATTATTTCTACAACTTGTGTCATTGATCAATACTACTCCTATGAGATCTCTCAAAAGGTCATACTAA
The DNA here is from genome assembly GCF_047830755.1 of Zonotrichia albicollis. NCBI lineage: Eukaryota > Metazoa > Chordata > Aves > Passeriformes > Passerellidae > Zonotrichia > Zonotrichia albicollis. The sequence continues at coordinate 4,354 of NW_027428373.1, read as the reverse complement.
TATAGGACAGTTCTCACTTTGGAATGAACTAAATGCTTAAAAAAGTATAGCAAAGTATATTAATTTATATTTCACTCTATGAATCTAGAAAAAAAATTAATCACATAACCAGAGAAAGAAGTAATATTACTGCAGCACCTCATTACCCCATCCTCCTACATTAAATGCAAGAATATAAGAAAAGAGTATTAGTTAGGCTCTTGGTATGTACAGCAGGCCCTCTCCATATACTGCAAAAGCCTGGATGGAATAATTATGTGACTAACAGGGATATCCATAAGTGTTACTGCAGATAACCAAGAAGGCTGGTGGAAGGATAGAAGATTAAAATCAGTTTTAAAATTAAGATTTAGGAAGACCTGTGAATAAAATATATTTGCATAGGGATTGCTTATCTAATAAATATCCTTGACCACCTATGACACTACTGTATCAGCTCTAAAACAGACTGAAGGATGAGACTAAAGATGCAATGATTTATACATACAGAATTCATCTGCAAGTTTAACACTACCATCTATTGTTCTATAAGGAAAGAATGAAAATAAAGCTTTCCTCACCTGTCCACAAATGACACAGAAACATTTGGTATCAGAATGTGACATATTATGTTTTGGGCTTCTTATGGATTACATCTCATACTCTGTAACTTCTTAATTTTTAATTGGTGTTTTTCTCCTTCCTAATATAATCAACTGGTCAAAAGCATGATGGGTGATTTGGAAAATTTGCACTGTAGAAGTATGTGGTACCCATATATATTAATTAATGTATATACGCACAATAAACTCTTCTATAAATGTTCTAGGCCTAATTTAAATTTCATTCTATCTCTAAAAAAAGCCCCAACACAGGCCGCAGAAAGAAATTCACCAAGTACAGCCAGATCACATGGATATCAGAATGACAGCTGATTTCTGTAAAGCAAGAGGTGCTCAGGCCTTCCATTTCTACAGACAACTTGCTGACTGTTCATTGCCAGAAGTGTTTTTACTATTTTCATTGTGAAAAACTAGACCATACTACATGGTTAAAATTCAAAACTAAATAGCATCTAAGAAGTAACTTAGTCTGAAAGGTATTACTACTGCAATCACAGTTTGTGGTTTGTTCAACAACTTTTGTAATTTTTCCTTGCTCAATTTTTTTGAGATTTTCAAAACAATTCCAGTACTTATCAACTGTGTTAGTCCTGTGAGTGACCCAGAAATTTTTAAGAACCATAATATATAATTCAGAATACAACACAGATCCATCCATATCCCATACAAAATATTGAGATGCTTAGAAGGGGCTGTTTGTCATTTATGGGAGATGATGGAAACTCACAAAAAGAGAGAGAAAACAACAATTTTAACATGATAACACAGATGGTGGGCAATTTTTTTGCTCAACTTATATTTTCTTTTTTCTTATGTTTTCACTGTTCAGATACCTGGGAACAAGAGGCAAATATATTTCTGGGTGACCCATTTACCATCAGGGTTACTTAAACATTATTGACTTAATCCATTTTAAGCAGCTGCATTATTTGCAGTTTTGGTCTCCTACTGTGTTAATTCTCTGATGAATTAAGAAAAAACAATAATGAAATAATGTACTTAATGTTTCTCTACTAATATTTGGACTTACACTCCTTCCAGAAATAGTTGGGAAAAATTCCAATAGTGAATACAATAATAAATTACATTTCATTTTATTTTAAGGATGTGCCAATTTGACCAGCCAGGGATAACAGAATCATAATAAATATGCTGTTAGAAAGTAATGCAGCTTACAGCCCCACAACTTAGTTCCATTAAGGAAAATGAGGAGTGAGCCAAGATGTTCTTAAATGCTATAACAAATGAATAAACTGGAAACTAAAAATCAACGTAATTAAGCACCAGAATAATCAGAATACTAACTACAACCACCATTCTTTATGAGTCAATGATTCATATTAAGAACTGTTTGGAAATTACATGCACATATGCTTTTTAATTCAGATTTTTATTAACTCACTACTAAGAGTATGCTGCAGACCATTATAAGAATCAAATTATTCACCACAAAACATACAAAATAAAAAATCATTAGCATAATTTCAAAAAGGAAAAAATAAATAAAAAAGTGTTACATCTGCACATAATTAGACCACTCTGGGTTTCTAGCTCTCACATAAATTCCACTTTACATTTCAGACCACACCAGCAGTTCCTCTCTCACAAACCAGTTCATGGAACACTATCTCAAGGAAGGCCAGAAGGAATAAAATGGTTTGGATGGAGAAGAAGGAAGAGAAATTTCATATTTCTTGCTTGTTTTCAAGACTCGATCAAATGAAAGTGTTTCTGTGAGTGACCGTCAGGCCCAGACACAGCGGCTCTGTGAGGCAGGGAGAAGGTCACATTTACATGCAGGGTTACTCTGATCATTCCAGATGGCTGGAGCACTCTTTTCACAGAGCACTGTGTGTTTAGAGGACAGCACACTGGGAACTTTGTATGGTAACTTGAGTTAAAAGCCTCAAGAAATTCTCAGGCGTTTCTGAAACAGTGTCCAATTATCCCGGCAGCAGAAATCTAACTCAATCAACTGCAGCTTGGATTAGCCATAGAAGGGTATTGTTCCTTTATGGAGAACACAAGGCAAATACTCAAGATGTTCTCTACTGAGGATACTCATATTGCATAACATGCTGGAGTTTAATGTCACTTATTTCTAAAACTGGCCTAAAAAGTAATTCTGTACAATGAAATAGTTAATTTGTGTTGCCTTCCTTTCCACAGAGAACTATCTTTATCTCATCCACTGACTTCCTTGACAAGTAACACACAACACATTCAAGGAATGCACCTTGCAGACAGAGCTCAGAACTGTAGGACAAAAAGCACTGAGAGAGTGCCTGAAGGCTGTTTGGAAACACCCTATTCAACACATGTCCAGCCAAAGCAGGCTGCTCAGGTCCTTGGCCAGGTGAGCTCTCAGCATTTTCTAGTGTGCAGATTCCACATACCTCCTGGACACCTGTTCTCATACAGTGAAACCATATGGTGGAACCAGCCCTTTGGTGGAAATGGTTTTCCAAGAATCTAGGAGTTTCTTGTGTTCCCCCTTCTGCCTGTTGCCTACTGCACAATCACTCTGCATCTTGGACAAGAGGCTGGGCCCATCTTATGAGCAAACACATCCGAGATACAAGCCAGGTACACCCAAAGGAGGAAGTTTTGATGCATCCAGATTCTAGTCTTGAACTGAAACTGCAAGTAGGTACCAAAAGTATTTCCTGAATAAAAGCAGTGAACTTTTTGCCACAGGAAATGTGGACAAACCCACAGGTGCAGGCTGCCAGGGCAGGTACCCTTCCTGCTTGTTTTGGGTAACTGGACCCCATCACTTGCCTACAACTGCCTCAGCAGGGGCTGCAGAAGGCGCTTGATTCTCATGGAGCAAGCTAATTTTTCTAAAATCTATTTTGGCAATAGTTTGTTTTTGTTCTATAGTGCCTCCTTGATCAGTGTTATTTTCCCACACAGAAAGATCAGCTTGCATAGTGAAATGTACATGAATTTGATCTAAACATTATTTAATGATTGTATAATCTTTGATGGAAGTGTTAATAACAGCCCACATATGCTTCAGACATAAGGTCATTTCTTAATTTCTTCAATAAAGAGAGAAAGGGTCAGAAAAGGCATTAACCTTTAAACAGGTTTTCATTGGGAGTGCAAAAAACATCATGGAAAAGGTCCTTTTTTTTCTATTCAGTACAAGCTTCTCACTGAACTGTACAAAAGAGTGTCACCAGTCTGAAGTGACTTGGTGAGCTATAGCTGCATTACACTTTAACTCTTCCTGATCAGGAAGAAAAGAGCCTTTTTTTCAAAATTTAAAGGTGAAAATTATTCTAGAAAATATTTAAGATGATTAGCATAAAGCTCCAAGCACAAAGCCAGAAACTACCACCTTTAAATAAAACAAACAAAAGACTAACAAAATTCCAGTAAGTATTTTCTTGTATTTCAACCACAGGAAACAAACCCCAAACCACATTAAAAATGGCAATTCTCTCTTGTCAATATAGATTTTCAGAGGAAAGTGGAGAAGAATGTACAAAACTAAGTTTGAAAAAATATTAACTCCTAAAGTTAAGAGGAATACAAATGTTCCTGTTGGACAGTGTCTAAATTCTACAGGCTCATCCCTTCAACCCATCTTATACCTGGCATGCCTGAAGTTGATTGTACATGTAAACCCACAAAACAGCTGTGCAAGTGTTTATGAACGTGCTCCTTCAACAGTAGCCCACCTGTGGTCATTGGGTTATGGTAAGGAATGTCATAATTCCATAATTTATTTTTGCAACAACAAT
>NW_027428372.1:0-83596 GCF_047830755.1 Zonotrichia albicollis | reverse complement strand
ATTTTTTGGGGCAAAAAATTTGGAATTTTTGAGGAAAAAATTCAGGAATTGAAGGGGAAAAATTGAGAAAAAATTTGGAATTTTTGGGGTAAAAATTGGGAATATTGGGCAAAATTTTGGGTGAAAAAATGGGAATTTTGGTAAAAAAATGGGGAAATTAGGGGGAAAAAATGAAAAAAAATTGGAAAAAATTTGGATTTTTTGGGGAAAAACATTCAGGAATTGGAAGGGGAAAATGAGAAAAAAATTTAGAATTTTTGGGGAGAAAAATTTGGCAAAAATTTGGATTTTTTGGGAAAGGAATTGGATATTTTGGGGAAAGAATTCAGGAATTGAAGGGGAAAATTGAGAAAAAATTTGGAATTTTTGGGGAAGTTTGGGGTAAAAATTGGGAAATTTGGGCAAAAGTTTTGGGGGAAAAAATGGGGAATTTTGGTGAAAAAATAGAGAATTTAGGGGCAAAATGCAAAAAAAATCGAATTTTTGGGGGGAATTTAGAGGGAAAAATGGGAATATTTAAAGGGAACTTGGGGGAAAAATGAGATTAAAAAATGAGGAAATTTTGGGGGAAATTTGGTAAAAAATTAGGAAAAATTTGGGGAAAAATTCAGGAGTTAAAGGGGAAAAATGGGAAAAAAAATTGGAATTTTTTGGGTAAGTTCGGGAAAAATTTGGGGAAAATTGATTTTTTTTTTTTTTGGTTATTTGTAGAAAAAATTGAGGGAAAAGTTGGATTTTTTTAGGGTAAATTTCAGGGAAAAATGGGGAAAAAAATGAAGGAAAAATGACAGAAAAAAGGGAATTAATGAAAGAAAAAGTGTCAGAAAAAAGGGAATTTTCAAGGGAAGTTATTAAGGAAAAAATGACAGAAAAAAGGGAATTTTCACGGGAATTAATTGAGATAAAATGGCAGAAAAAAGGGAATTAATTATGGAAAAATGACAGAAAAAAGGGAATTAATTAATGAAAAAAATGACAGAAAAAAGGGAATTAATTATGAAAAAATGAGAGAAAAAAGGGAATTTTCAAGGAATTAATGAAGGAAAAATGACAGAAAAAAGGGAATTAATGAAGGAAAAAATGAAAGAAAAAAAGGAATTAATTATGGAAAAAATGACAGAAAAAAGGGAATTTTTAAGAGAAAAAATGAAGGAGAAATGAGAGAAAAAAGGGAATTTATAAGGGAAAAATGACAAAACAAAGAGAATTAATTAAGGAAAAATGACAGAAAAAAGGGAATTGAATAATGAAAAATGACAGAAAAAAGGAATTTTCAAGGGAATTAATTGAGGAAAAAATGACAGAAAAAAGGGAATTTTTTAAGGAAAAATGGCAGAAAAAAGAGAATTAATTAAGGAAAAATGACAGAAAAAATGGAATTTTTAAGGGAATTAATGAAGGAAAAATGAGAGAAAAAGGGAATTAATTAAAAAAATGACAGAAAAAAGGGAATTTTCAAGGGAATTAATTGAGGAAAAAATGACAGAAAAAAGAGAATTAATTAAATAAAAATGACAGAAAAAAGGGAATTTTTAAAGGAATTAGTTAAGGAAAAATGACAGAAAAAAAGGAATTTTTTAACAAAAAATGACAGAAAAAAGAGAAATAATTAAGGAATTAAATTAGGAAAAATGACAGAAAAAGGGGAATTTTCAAGGGAAAAAATTGAGGAAAAATGACAGAAAAAAAGGAATTAATGAAGGAAAAATAACACAAAAAAGGGAATTTTTAAAGGAATTAATTGAGAAAAATGACAGAAAAAAAGGAATTAATTAAGGGAAAAATGAAAGAAAAAATGGAATTTTCAAGGGAATTTATTAAGGAAAAAATGACAGAAAAATGGGATTAATGAAGGAAAAAACGACAGAAAAAAGGGAATTAATGAAGGAAAAATGACAGAAAAAAAGGAATTTTCAAGGGAATTAATTAAAGAAAAATGACAGAAAAAAGGAATTAATTAATGAAAAAGGACAGAAAAAAGGGAATTAATTAAGGAAAAATAACAGAAAAAATGGAATTTTCAAGGAATTAATTAAGGCAAAAATGACAGAAAAAAGGGAATTAATGAAGGAAAAATGACAGAAAAAAGGGAATTAATTATGGAAAAAATGAGAGAAAAAAAGGAATTTTTAAGGGAAAAAATGAAGGAAGAATGACAGAAAAAAGAGAATTAATTAATGAAAAAATGACAGAAAAATGGAATTTTCAAGGGAATTTATTAAGGAAAAATGACAGAAAAATGGGAATTAATTAATGAAAAAAATGACAGAAAAAAGGGAATGTATTAAGGAAAAATGACAGAAAAAAGGGAATTTTCAAGGGAATTAATTGAGAAAAAATGACAGAAAAAAGAAAATTAATTAAATAAAAATGACAAAAAAAAAGGGAATTTTCAAGGGAATTAATTAAGAAAAAATGACAGAAAAAAGAGAATTAATTAAATAAAAATTACAGAAAAAAGGGAATTTTTAAAGGAATTAATGAAGGAAAAAATGACATAAAAAAGGGAATTTTCAAGGGAATTAATTGAGAAAAAATGACAGAAAAAAGGGGAATTTTTTAAGGAAAAATGACAGAAAAAAGGGAATTTGTTATGGAAAAATTGACAGAAAAAAGGGAATTTATTAAAGAAAAAATGACAGAAAAATGGAATTTTTAAGGAATTTATTAAGGAAAAATGACAGAAAAAAGGGAATTAATGAAGGAAAAATGACAGAAAAAAAAGGGAATTAATTAAATTAAAATGACAGAAAAAAGGGAATTTCTAGGGAATTAATTGAGGAAAAATGACAGAAAAAAGGGAATTAATGAAGGAAAAAATGACAAAGAAAGGGAATTTTCAGGGGAAAAAATTGAGGAAAAATGACAGAAAAAAGAGAATTAAATTAAAATAAAAATGACAGAAAAAACAGGAATTTATAAAGAAAAATGACAGAAAAAAGGGAATTTTCAAGGGAATTAAAAGGGGAAAAATGACAGAAAAAATAGAATTTTCAAGGCAATTAATGAAGGAAAAATGACCAAAAAAATGGAATTTTCAAGGGAATTTTTGGGGAAAAAAGGAGAATAAAGGGGGATTTTGGGATAAATTTGGATTTTTACCCTCCTGCCTCAGGTCCAGGCTCTGCTCCAGCTCCTGCACGGGAGGGCGCGCTCGTGGCCTCGGCATCTCCTGGCTGGAATTTCCTGTAAAAAAAGAAATAAAAATAAAATCTTTTATATTAAAAATTAATTTTTTTTTACTTTTTAATGGGATTTAAGGCTAGGAATTTTTCTGGATTTTTTGGGAATTTTTTTGGGTGAAAATAAGGGCCAAAATTCAATTTTTTTTTGAAAAAAAATCCTCTAAAATTCTGATTTTTTCTCATTAAAAATTCGAATTTTTTCTCATTTAAATTCAAATTTTTTCAGTGTTTAATGGGATTTAAGGCTGGGAATTTTTCTGGATTCTCTGGGATTTTCTCTGTGTGAAAATAAACTCAAAATAAAATTTTTTTTGAAAAAATCCCTAAAATTCCAATTTTTTCTCGTTGAAAATTCAAATTTTTTCAGTGTTTAATGAGAATCAAACCTGGGAATTTTTCTGGATTTTTTGGGAATTTTTTTGTGCAAAAATAAACCCAAAATTCAAATGTTTCAGAAAAAATCCCCTAAAATCTCAAATTTTTCTCATTAAAAATTCAAATTTTTTCAGTGTTTAATGGGATTTAAGGCTGGGAATTTTTCTGGATTTTTTGGGAATTTTTTCGGGTGAAAATAAGGCCAAAATTCAATTTTTTTTGGAAAAAAAGCCCTAAAATTCGAATTTTTTCTCATTAAAAATTCCAATTTTTTCTCATTAAAAATTCAAATTTTTTCAGTGTTTAATGGGATTTAAGACTGGGAATATTTCTAGATTTTTTGGGAATTTTTTTTGAGTGAAAATAAGGACAAAATTCAATTTTTTTAAAAAAAATTTCGAATTTTTTCTCATTAAAAATTCAATTTTTTTCAGTGTTTAATGGGAATCAACCTGGGAATATTCCAGGATTTTTTGGGAATTTTTCTGTGTGAAAATAAGCCTAAAATTCAAATTTTTTTACAAAAAAATTCTCCTAAAATTCAGATTTTTTCTCATTAAAATTCAATTTTTTTCAGTGTTCAATGGGAATCAAACGTGGGAATTTTTCTGGATTTTTTGGGAATTTTTTTGTGTGAAAATTAGCCAAAATTCAAATTAGTTTTTAAAAATCCCAATTTTTTCTCATTAAAAATTGAAAATTTTTCAGTGTTTAATGGGAACCAAATGTGGGAATTTTTTTTTTATTTTTTGGGATTTTTTTGGGGTGAAAATAAGGCCAAAATTCAAATTTTTTTTGGAAGAAATCTCCTAAAATTCCAATTTTTTCTGATTAAAAATTCAAATTTTTTCAGTGTTTAATGGGATTTAAGGCTGGGAATTTTCCTGGATTTTTTGGGATTTTTTCTGTGTGAAAATAAGCCCAAAATTCAATTTTTTTGAAAAAAAATCCCATAAAATTCTGATTTTTTTCTCATTTAAAATTCAAATTTTTTCAGTATTTAATGGGATTTAAGGCTGGGAATTTTTCTGGATTTTTTGGAATTTTTTTGGGTGAAAATAAACCCAAAAGTCAAAATTTTTAGGAAAAAAATCCCCTAAAATTCCAATTTTTTTCTCGTTAAAAATTCAAATTTTTTTCAGTGTTTAATGGGATTTAAGGCTGGAATTTTCCTGGAGTTTTTGGGAATTTTTTGGATGAAAATGAAGCCAAAATTCAACTTTTTTGAAAAAAATCCCCTAAAATTCCAATTTTTTTCTCATTAAAAATTCGAATTTTTTCTCATTAAAAGTTCAAATTTTTTCAGTGTTTAATGGGAATCAAACATGGGAATTTTTTCTGGATTTTTTGGGAATTTTTTTTGTGCAAAAATAAGCCTAAATTCAAATTATTTTTTTAAAAATCCTAATTTTTTCTCATTAAAAATTCAAATTTTTTCAGTGTTTAATGGAAACCAAACATGGGAATTTTTCTGGATTTTTTGGAATTTTTTTGTGTGAAAAAAAGCCCAAAATTCAATTTTTTTTGGAAAAATTCCCTAAAATTCCAATTTTTTCTCATTAAAAACTCAATTTTTTCAGTGTTTAATGGGATTTAAGCTGGGAATTTTTCAGGATTTTTTGGGAATTTTTTGTGTGAAAATAAGCCCAAAATTCAAATTTTTTTTGAAAAAAATCCCCTAAAATCAGATTTTTTCTCATTAAAAATTCAGATTTTTTTCAGTGTTTAATGGGAATCAAATGTGGGAATTTTTTGGGAAATTTTGGAATTTTTTTTGTGCAAAAATAAGCCCAAAATTCAAATTTTTTTGGAAAAAATCCCCTAAAATTCCAATTTTTTCTCATTAAAAATCCAATTTTTTCTCATTAAAAATTCAAATTTTTTCAGTGTTTAATGGAATCAAACGTGGGAATTTTTTTGTGTGAAAATAAGCCCAAAATTCAAAATTTTTAGGAAAAAAATCCCCTAAAATTCCATTTTTTCTCATTAAAAATTCAATTTTTTCAGTGTTTAATGGGAATCAAACCTGGGAATTTTTCTGGATTTTTTGGGAATTTTTCTGCGTGAAAATAACCCAAAAATTCAAATTTTTTTTGGTAAAAAGCCCCTAAAATTAAAATTTTTTCTCATTAAAAATTCAAATTTTCAGTGTTTAATGGGAATTTTTTGGGAATTTTTCTGTGTGAAACTAAGGCCAAAATTCAAATTTTTATCAGAAAAAAATCCCCTAAAATTCAGATTTTTCTCATTAAAAATTCGAGTTTTTGTCGTAAAAAATTCAAGTTTTTTCAGTGTTTAATGGGAATCAAACATGGAAAATTTTTCTGGATTTTTTGGGAATTTTCTGTGTGAAAATAAACCAAAATTAAAATTTTTAAAAAAAAATCCTGATTTTTTCTCATTAAAAATTCAAATTTTTTTAGTTTATAATGGATTTAAGGCTGGGAATTTTTCTGGATTTTTTGGAAATTTTTCGAGGTGAAAATAAGGCCAAAATTCAAATTTTTTTTGGAAAAAATCCCCTAAAATTCAGATTTTTCTCATTAAAAATTCAAATTTTTTCTCATTAAAAATTCAAATTTTTTCAGTGTTTAATGGGAATCAAACCTGGGAATATTCCTGGATTTTTTGGGATTTTTTCTGTGTGAAAATAAGGCCAAAATTCAAATTATTATTTTAAAAATCCCAATTTTTTCTCATTAAAAATTCAAATTTTTTCAGTGTTTAATGGGATTTAAGGCTGGGAATTTTTCTGGATTTTTTGGGAATATTTTTGGGTGAAAATAAGGCCAAAATTCAATTTTTTTTGGAAAAAAATCCCCTAAATTCCAATTTTTTCTCATTAAAAATTCAAATTTTTTCAGTATTTAATGGGAATCAAACGTGGAATTTTTCTGTGTGAAAATAAACCCAAAATTCAATTTTTTTTGGAAAAATCCCCTAAAATTCAATTTTTTCTCATAAAAATTCAGATTTTTTCTCATTAAAAATTCAAATTTTTCAGTGTTTAATGGGATTTAAGGCTGGGAATTTTTCTGGATTTTTTGGGAAATTTTTCTGGGTGAAAATAAGGCCAAAATTCAAAATTTTTAGGAAAAAAATCCCCTAAAATTCCACTTTTTTCTCATTAAAAATTCGAATTTTTTCTCATTAAAAATTAAATTTTTCAGTGTTTAATGGATTTAAAGCTGGAATTTTTCGGGATTTTTTGGGAATTTTTTTGGGTGAAAATAAGGCTAAAATTCAAATATTTATGGAAAAATCCCTAAAATTTAAATTTTTTCTCATTAAAAATTCACATTTTTCTCATTAAAAATTCAAATTTTTTTAGTGTTTAATGGGATTTAAGGCTGGGAATTTTTCTGGATTTTTTGGGAATTTTTTGGGGTGAAAAAAAGCCCAAAATTCAAATTATTTTTTTAAAAATCCCAATTTTTTCTCATTAAAAATTCAAATTTTTTCAGTGTTTAATGAGAATCAAATGTGGGAATTTTTTGGGAAATTTTGGGAATTTTTTTTGTGCAAAAATAAGCCTAAAATTCAAATTTTTTTCAGAAAAAATCCCTAAAAATTCAATTTTTTCTCATTAAAAATTCGAATTTTTTCTCATTAAAAATTCAAATTTTTCAGTGTTTAATGGGATTTAAAGCTGGGAATTTTTCGGGATTTTTTGGGAATTTTTTTGGGTGAAAATAAGGCTAAAATTCAAATTATTTATGGAAAAAATCCCTAAAATTTAAATTTTTTCTCATTAAAAATTCAAATTTTTTCTCATTAAAAATTCAAATTTTTTCAGTGTTTAATGGAATCAAACTGGATTTTTTCTGGATTTTTTTTGGGAATTTTTTTGTGTGAAAATAAAACCCAAAATTCAAATTTTTTAAAAAAAATCCCAATTTTTTCTCATGAAAAATTCAAATTTTTTCAGTGTTTAATGGAATCAAATGTGGGAATTTTTTGGGAAATTTTGGGAATTTTTTTTGGTGAAAATAAACCAAAAATCCAAAATTTTTTTGGAAAAAATCCCCAAAATTCCAATTTTTTCTCATTAAAAATTCAAATTTTTTCAGTGTTTAATGGGAATCAAATGTGGGAATTTTTTGGGAAATTTTGGAATTTTTTTGGTGAAAATAAACCAAAAATCCAAAATTTTTTTGGAAAAAAACCCTAAAATTCCAATTTTTTCTCATTAAAAATTCGAATTTATTCAGTGTTTAATGGGATTTAAGGCTGGGAATTTTTCAGGATTTCTTGGGAATTTTTTGGGGTGAAAATAAGGTCAAAATTCAAATTATTTATGGAAAAAATCCCCTAAAAATTCAAATTTTTCTCATTAAAAATTCGAATTTTTTCTCATTAAAAATTCAAATTTTTTCAGTGTTTAATGGGAACCAAATGTGGGAATTTTTCTGTGTGAAAATAAACCCAAAATTCAAATTATTTATGGAAAAAATCCCTAAAAATTCCAATTTTTTCTCATTAAAAATTCAAATTTTTTTCAGTGTTTAATGGGATTTAAGGCTGGGAATTTTTCTGGATTTTTGGGAATTTTTTTGGGTGAAAACAAGACCAAAATCAAATTTTTTTTGGAAAAAATCCCCTAAAATTCAATTTTTTCTCATTGAAAACTCAAATTTTTTCAGTATTTAATGGGAATCAAATGTGGGAATTTTTGGGGAAATTTTGGGAATTTTTTTGTGCGAAAATAAGCCCAAAATTCAAATTTTTTTGAAAAATCCCCTAAAATTTCAATTTTTCTCATTAAAAATTCGAATTTTTCAGTGTTTAATGGGATTTAAGGCTGGGAATTTTTCTGGATTTTTTGGGAATTTTTTTTGGGTGAAAATAAGGCCAAAATTCAAATTTTTTGGAAAAAATCCCCTAAAATTCCAATTTTTTCTCAATAAAATTCAATTTTTCTCATTAAAAATTCAAATTTTTTCAGTGCTTAATGGATTTAAGGCTGGGAATTTTTCTGGATTTTTGGGATTTTTTTTGTGTGAAAATAAGCCTAAAATTCAAATTTTTTTGAAAAAAATCTCTAAAATTTCCAATTTTTACTCATTCAAAATTTCCAATTTTGGGGGATTTATTGAGAATTTCCCTGGAATTCTTTATGAAAAAAAAACCCAAAAAATTCAAATTTTTTTTTCATTTTTTGGGGAATTTTCCTGCCAAAAAATCCAAATTTTTTTTCATTTTTTGGGGAATTTTCCTGCCAAAAAATCCATTTTTTTTTCTCATCAAAATTCAATTTTTTTTTCATTTTTTGGGGAATTTTTCTGCCAAAAAACCCAATTTTTTCCCCATTAAAAATCCAATTTTTTTTCCATTTTTTTGGGAATTTTCCTGCCAAAAAATCCCAATTTTTCCCCATTAAAATTTCCCAAAAAATCCAAATTTTTTTCCATTTTTTGGGGGAATTTTCCTGTCAAAAAAACCAATTTTTTCCCATTAAAAACTCAAATTTTTTTCATTTTTTGGGGAATTTTCCTGCCAAAAATTCCAATTTTTTCCCCATTAAAAACTCAATTTTTTTTCATTTTTTGGGAATTTTCCTGCCAAAAATCCAATTTTTTCCCCATTCAAATTCCCTTTTTTCCCATTTTTTGTGCTCCAAACCTGGGAATTTTCCTGAAATTTCCTGTGGAAAAAAACCCAAAAAATCCAATTTTTACTCATTAAAAATTCCCAATTTTGGGGGATTTATTGAGAATTTTCCTGGAATTCCTTATGGAAAAAAAAACCCCAAAAAATCCAAATTTTTTTCATTTTTTGGGCAATTTTCCTGCCAAAAAATCAATTTTTTCCCATTAAAATTTCCCAAAAAATCCAATTTTTTTTTCATTTTTTTGGGGAATTTTCCTGCCAAAAAATCCAATTTTTTCCCCATTAAAAACTCAATTTTTTTCCAGTTTTTGGGGAATTTTCCTGCCAAAAAATCAATTTTTTCCCCATTAAAAATCCAATTTTTCCCCATTAAAAATCCAAATTTTTCCCCATTAAAAATTCAAATTTTTTTTCATTTTTTGGGGAATTTTTCTTGCCAAAAAATCCAATTTTTTCCCCATTAAAAACTCAATTTTTTCTCATTTTTTGGGGAATTTTCCTGCCAAAAATTCCAATTTTTTCCCCATTAAAATTTCAATTTTTCCCCATTTTTTGTGCTCCAAACCTGGGAATTTTCCTGTTTTCTGGACATTTACAAGGCACAAAAAACTCTCTGCACCAAAGCCTTGACCGCCCAATAATCCACTGAATTTTCATGGATGTGACGCCGCAATTCCAGAAAATCCTCGCCCTGGAAGGAAAAAAATTCAAAATTAATTCCAAAATTTAAAATTTGGGGAATTTTCCCAAAAAAATCCCAAAAATTGGCGAAAATCCTTAAAAATTCCACCAAAAATTCACTTTTTTCTCAAAAAAATTCAAATTTTTTGCCTCAAATCCCCAATTTTTTCTCATAAATTCCCCAATTTTTTCCCAAATTTTCTAAAAATTTCTCCCCAAATTTTGAGAATTTTTCCAATTTTTTTTCTGATTTTTTCCCAATTTTTTCTCACAATTTTGCCCCAATTTTCCGCAATTCCCCCAACATTTTCCCAATTTCTTCCCCATCTTTTCCCCAAATTTTCTCTGATTTTTTCCCAAATTTTTCCCAGACTTTCTCTCCAAATTTTCCCGATCTTTTCCCAATTTTTGCAAATTTTCCCCACATTTTTTCTTCAAAAATTCCTCAATTTTCTCCAATTTCCATACATTTCCTAATTTTTTCCCTAAAATTTTTCCAATGTTCAATAAATTTTCCTGATTTTTCCCCATTTTTTCTCCGATTTTTCCCTTTTTCACCAAATTTTTCTCATTTTTCCTGATATTTTCCAAGTTTTCCCCATTTTTTCCTGACTATTCCCCAATTTTTGACTAAAATTTCCTCCAAGTTTTCTTAATTTTTTCTCCAATTTTTTGCTAAAATTTCCACCAAATTTTTCTCAATTTTTGTCAATTTTTTGCCAAAATTTCCACCAAATTTTCTCAATTTTTGTCCAATTTTTTTCTCGATTTTCCCCCATATTTTCCTGATTTTTTTCCCCAATTTCCTGCCAATTTCCCCCATAATTTCTCCCAACCATTTCCCAATTTTCCCTAAATTTTCCTCCATGTTTTCCCCAATTTTTTTTCCTAACTTCTCCCAATTTTCCCCAAAATTTCCTTCATTTTTTCCTGATTTTTCCCAAGTTTTCCTAAAAATTTTCCAATTTTGTCCAAATATATTTGCTGTGTTTTCAGTTTTCTTCTCTGCTGTTCTTATTTGCTCCCCCATTTTCTGTTTTAAATGGTTTCTCCCTTTCCCTTAGTTTGTTAGTTTGCTCCCCCCATTTTCTGTATTAAATGGTTTCTCCCTTTCCCTAAGTTGTTAGTTGCTCCCCCATTTTCTGTATTAAATGGTTTCTTCTTTCCAGGACTTCCTGTTGCTGCCCTGTCAGTTACGTTGCCATGGAAACGAAACTGCTCCTCCTGGTTTCTCTTATAAAATGAAAGTGCCTCTCTCTTCTAAATGGAGTGGTGTGCTCAGTCAATCACTCTTTTCTCCCAGGTTCCAGAATTTCTTTTCTTGGAGTTATGGTTGGCTGTGCCCCGGAGACCCTCCTCCCTGGCCTTCGCCCCTCACCAGATAGCGTCCAGGGGCCGTGGATGCCCCGCGCAAACTCTTTTCTAGTTTGTCCTCATTCCCTCACCCTTTTGTGAGGGAGGCCATGAATGCCAGGCTCAGAGGGCCTCTGGTGCTGCACAGGGCGCCACACCTGCCGGCATGGAGTGACCCTCAGGAGGGCGCCAACACCCTGCCGGGCCATGAGGACCCCCTCCCTCAGATCCCGGCAGCATGGAACGCCCTCAGGGGGGCTCCTGGTTCCGCCAGCGCCCCACCCAGGGGCCCCACACCGCCCGCCATGAGGGATCACCCTCAGGGGGCGACTGGGTGCCGCACAACACCCACACCCTGCCGGCCATGAGGGACCCTGTCAGATCCCGGCAGCCATGAACTCCCTCAGGGAGGCTCCGGTGCTGCACAGCGCCCACACCCTGCCTGCCATGAACGCCCTCAGATCCCGGCAGCCATGAACGCCCTCAGGGAGCTCTGGTGCTGCACAGCGCCCACACCCTTTGTCGGCCATGAGGGACCTCTCACATCCCGGCAACCATGAACGCTCTCAGGGGGGCTCCAGGGCCCACACAGCGCCATCACACCTGTCGGCCATGAGGGGACCTCTCACATCCGGAAGCCATGAACTCCCTCAGAGGGGCTCTGGTGCCACACACTGCCCACACCCTGCCCATTGAATGCCCTCAGAGAGGCGCCCACACCTGCTGGCCATGAGGACTCCTCACATCCCGGCAGCCATGAACGCCCTCAGGGGGGCTCTGGTGCCCTCACAGAGCCCACACCCTGCCAATATTTTATCCATTTTTCTTATTCCCGTACCCCTTTGTGCAGTACCAAATGTCCCACGCCGGTTTGCCGTCCCTGCCGGCCCTGCCCACGTGCTGCAGGAAGGCCTCGCTGCAGGCGGGCCGCCGTACTGCAGCACCGCCCTCAGGGGGGCTCTGTCCATGCCCAGGCCGATGCAGGCGTGCCGCACAGCGCCCACACCCCGGCAGCCATGAACGCCCTCAGGGGGGAGGCTACACCGGCCCGCCATGAACGCCCTCACATCCCGGCAGCCATGAACGCTCTCCGGGGGCTCTGGTGCACACAGCGCCCACACCCGGCCCGCCATGAATGCCCTCAGGGCAATGTGCACACCCTGCCCCGCCATGAACGCCCTCGGGGGACGCCCACCCGGCCCACCCGGCATGAACGCCCTCACATCCCAGCAGCCATGAATGCCTCAGGGGGCTCTGGTGCCGCACAGCACCCACATCCCAACAGCCATGAACTCCCTCAGAGAGGCTCCGGTGCCGCACAACACCCACACCCAGCCCGCCATGAACGCCCTCAGGGGGGCGCCCACACCCTGCCTGCCATGAACGCCCTCAGAGGAGCTCTGGTGCCTCACAGCGCCCACAACCCCGCCAACATTTTATCCATTTTTTCTCTATTCCCGTACCCCTTTGTGCAGTATCAGATGTCCCCACGCCGGTTTTGCGTCCCTGCCGGCCCTGCCCACGTGCTGCAGGAAGGCCTCGGTGCAGGCGGGCCGCCGTGCTGCAGCACCGCCCTCAGGGGGCCTCTGTCCATGCCCAGGCCGATGCAGGCGGTGCCGCACAGCGCCCACACCCAGCCCGCCATGAACGCCCTCAGATCCCGGCAGCCATGAACTCCCTCAGGGAGGCTCTGGGGCCGCAGAGCGCCCACACCCTGCTCGCCATGAACGCCCTCACATCCTGGCAGCCATGAACGCCCTCAGGGGCTCTGGTGGAGCACAGCGCCTACACCCGGCAGCCATGAACGCTCTCAGGGGGCTCTGGTGCCGCACAGCGCCCACACCCGGCAGCCCATGAACGCCCTCAGGAGGGGCCCACACCCTGCTGGCCATGAAGGACTCCCTCAGATCCCGGCAGCCATGAACGCCCCTCAGGGGGCTCTGGTGCCGCACAGCGCCCACACCCGGCCCGCCATGAACGCCCTCAGGGGGCTCTGGTGCCTCACAGCGCCCACACCCGGCCCGCCATGAACTCCTCAGAGGGGCTCTGGTGCCGCACAGAGCCCACACCCTGCCAATATTTTATCCAGTTTTCTCCTATTCCCGTACCCCTTTGTGCAGTATCAGATGTCCCCACGCCGGTTTGCCGTCCCTGCTGGCCCTGCCCACGTGCTGCAGGAAGGCCCTCGGTGCAGGCGGGCCCGCCGTGCTGCAGCACCGCCCTCAGGGGGGCTCTGTCCATGCCCAGGCCGATGCAGGCGGTGCCGCACAGCGCCCACACCCGGCCCGCCATGAACGCCCTCAGGGGGAGGCTACACCCGGCCCGCCATGAACGCCCTCATGGGGGTGCCCACACCCTGCCGGCATGAGGGGACCTCCTCACATCCCAGCAGCCACGAATTCCCTCAGAGGGGCTCTGGTGCCGCACAGCGCCCACACCCTGCCGGCCATGAACGCCCTCAGGGGGATGCGCACCACCCGGCTGCCATGACGGACCCCTCAGATCCCAGCAGCCATGAACGCCCTCAGGGGGCACCCACACCCTGCCGGCCATGAGGGACCCCCTCAGATCTCGGCAGCCATGAACGCCCTCAGAGGGGCTCTGGTGCCGCACAGCGCCCACACCGTACCCGCCATGAGGGATCCCCTCAGGGGGGCGCCCACACCTTGCCGCCATGAACGCCCTCATGGGGCCCCCCACACCCGGCCCGCCATGAGGGACACCCTCAGGGGCTCTGGTGCCGCACAACACCCACACCCTGCCGGCCATGAGGGACCCTGTCACATCCCAGCAGCCATGAACGCCCTCAGGGGGCTCTGGTGCTGCACAACACCACACCCTGCCGGCCATGAGGGACCTCCTCAGATCCCGGCAGCCGTGAGATACCCCCGCAGAGGGGCTCCGGTGCCGCACAGCACCCACACCCTGCCAATATTTTATCCAATTTTCTCCTACTCCCGTACCCCTTTGTGCAGTATCAGATGTCCCCACGCCGGTTTGCCGTCCCTGCCGGCCCTGCCCACGTGCTGCAGGAAGGCCTCGGTGCAGGCGGGCCCGCCGTGCTGCAGCACCGCCCTCAGGGGGGCTCTGTCCATGTCCAGGCCAATGCAGGCGGTGCCGCACAGCGCCCACACCCGGCCCGCCATGAACGCCCTCAGGGAGGGGCCCACACCCTGCTGGCCATGAAGGACTCCCTCAGATCCCGGCAGCCATGAACGCCCTCAGGGGGCTCTGGTGCCGCACAGCGCCCACATCCAGCAGCCATGAACTCTCTCACATCCCGGCAGCCATGACCTCCCTCAGAGGGCTCCGGTGCCGGCACAGCACCCACACCCTGCCCGCCATGAACGCCCTCAGGGGGAACGCCCACACTCTGCCGGCTATGAGGGACCCCCTCACATCCCGGCAGCCATGAACGCCCTCAGGGGCTCCGGTGCCGCACAGAGCCCACACCCTGCCAATATTTTATCCATTTTTTCTCTATTCCCGTACCCCTTTGTGCAATATCAGATGTCCCCATGCCGGTTTGCCGTCCCTGCCGGCCCTGCCCACGTGCTGCAGGAAGGCCTCGGTGCAGGCGGGCCCGCCGTGCTGCAGCACGCCCTCAGGGGGGCTCTGTCCATGCCAGGCCGATGCAGGCGGTGCCGCACAGCACCCACACCCCGGCAGCCATGAACGCCCTCAGGGGGACGCCCACACCCTGCCCGCCATGAACGCCCTCAGATCCGGCAGCCATGACCTCCCTCAGATCCCGGCAGCCATGAACGCCCTCAGGGGGCTCTGGTGCCTCACAGTGCCCACACCCTGCCGGCCATGAACGCCCTCAGGGGGGCACCCACACCCTGCCCGCCATGACGGACCCCCTCAGATCCCGGCAGCCATGAACGCCCTCAGGGGAGCTCTGGTGCCGCACAGCGCCCCACACCTGCCCGCCATGAGGGACCTCCTCACATCCCAGCAGCCATGAACGCCCTCAGAGGGGCTCTGGTGCCGCACAGCGCCCACACCCTGCCCACCATGAACGCCCTCAGGGGGGCGCCCACACCCTGCGGCCATGAACGCCTCAGAGCGGCTCTGGTGCCCCACAGCGCCACACCCTGCCAATATTTTATCCGTTTTTTCTCCTATTCCCGTACCCCTTTGTGCAGTATCAGGTGTCCCCATGCCGGTTTGCCGTCCCTGCCGGCCCCTGCCCACGTGCTGCAGGAAGGCCTCGGTGCAGGCGGGGCCCGCCGTGCTGCAGCACCGCCCTCAGGGGGGCTCTGTCCATGCCCAGGCCGATGCAGGCGGTGCCGCACAGCGCCCACACCCGGCAGCCATGAACGCCCTCAGGGAGGGGCCCACACCCTGCTGGCCATGAAGGACTCCCTCAGATCCCGGCAGCCATGAACACCCTCAGGGGGCTCTGGTGCCGCACAGCGCCCACACCCGGCCCGCATGAACGCCCTCAGGGGGGCTCTGGTGCCTCACAGCGCCCAAACCCGCAGCCATGAACTCCCTCAGGTGGGCGCCCACACCCTGCCCGCCATGAACGCCCTCATGGGGGTGCCCACACCCTGCTGGCCATGAGGGACCTCCTCAGATCCCGGCAGCCATGAACGCCCTCAGGGAGCTCTGGTGCCGCACAACACCCACACCCGGCCCGCCATGAGGGACCCCCTCAGGGGGGCGCCCACACCCTGCCCGCCATGAACGCCCTTATGGGGGTGCCCACACCCTGCCGGCCATGAGGGACCTCCTCACATCCTGGCAGCCACGAATTCCCTCAGAGGGGCTCTGGTGCCGCACAGCGCCCACACCCTGCCGGCCATGAACGCCCTCAGGGGGGTGCGCACACCTGGCCTGCCATGACGGACCCCCTCAGATCCCAGCAGCCATGAACGCCCTCAGGGGGCACCCACACCCTGCCGGCCATGAGGGACCCCCTCAGATCCCGGCAGCCATGAACGCCCTCAGGGGGCTCTTGGTGCCGCACAGCGCCCACACCCCGCCGGCCATTGAACGCCTCAGGGGGGCGCCCACACCCTGCCAGCCATGAGGGACCCCCTCACATCCCGGCAGCCATGAACGCCCTTAGAGGGGCTCCGGTGACACGCACTGCCCACACCCTGCCAGCCATGAACGCCCTCAGGGGGGCGCCCACACCCTGCCCGCCATGATGGACCCCCTCAGATCCCGGCAGCCATGAACGCCCTCAGGGGGCTCTGGTGCCGCACAGAGCCCACACCCTGCCAATATTTTATCCATTTTTCTCCTATTCCCCGTACCCCTTTGTGCAGTATCAAATGTCCCCATGCCGGTTTTGCCGTCCCTGCCCGGCCCTGCCCACGTGCTGCAGGAAGGCCTCGGTGCAGGCGGGCCCGCCGTGCTGCAGCACCGCCCTCAGGGGGGCTCTGTCCATGCCCAGGCCGATGCAGGCGGTGCCGCACAGCGCCCACACCCGGCCGCCATGAACGCCCTCAGGGAGGGGCCCACACCCTGCTGGCCATGAAGGACTCCCTCAGATCCCGGCAGCCATGAACGCCCTCAGAGGGGCTCTGGTGCCGCAGAGCGCCCACACCCTGCTGGCCATGAAGGACTCCCTCAGATCCCGGCAGCCATGAACGCCCTCAGGGGGCTCTGGTGCCGCACAGCGCCCACACCCGGCCCGCCATGAACGCCCTCAGGGGAGCTCTGGTGCCGCACAGCGCCCACACCCCGCCAATATTTTATCCATTTTTTCTCCTATTCCCGTACCCCTTTGTGCAGTATCAGATGTCCCCATGCCGGTTTTGCCGTCCCTGCCGGCCCTGCCCACGTGCTGCAGGAAGGCCTCGGTGCAGGCGGGCCCACCGTGCTGCAGCACCGCCCTCAGGGGGCTCTGTCCATGCCCAGGCCGATGCAGGCGGTGCCGCACAGCGCCCACACCCTGCCCGCCATGAACGCCCTCAGATCCGGCAGCCATGAACGCCCTCAGGGGCTCTGGTGCCTCACAGCGCTCACACCCGCCCGCCATGAACTCCCTCAGAGGGGCTCCGGTGCCACACACCGCCCACACCCGGCCCGCCATGAACGCCCTCAGATCCCGGCAGCCATGAGGGACCCTGTCAGAACCCGGCAGCCATGAACTCCCTCAGGGGGCTCTGGTGCCACACAACACCCACATCCTGCCCGCCATGAACGCCTTCAGGGGGGCTCTGGTGCCTCACAGCGCCCACACTCTGCCCACCATGAACTCCCTCACATCCCGGCAGCCATGACCACCCTCACAGGGGCTCCGGTGACACACACTGCCACACCCTGCCCACCATGAACGCCCTCAGATCATGGCAGTCATGAGGGACCCCCTCAGATCCCGGCAGCCATGAACGCCCTCAAGGGGCTCTGGTCCCGCACAGAGCCCACACCCGGCCCGCCATGAGGGACCCCCTCAGATCCCCGGCAGCCATGACCACCCTCAGGGGGCTCTGGTGCCGCACAGCACCCACAACCGCCAATATTTTATCCATTTTTTCTGTATTCCCGTACCCCTTTGTGCAGTATCAGATGTCCCCACGCCGGTTTGCCGTCCCTGCCGGCCCTGCCCACGTGCTGCAGGAAGGCCTCGGTGCAGGCGGGCCCGCCGTGCTGCAGCACCGCCTCAGGGGGGGCTCTGTCCATGCCCAGGCCGATGCAGGCGGTGCCGCACAGCGCCCACACCCGACCCGCCATGAACGCCCTCAGGGTGCGGCGCCGCCGCTCGGCGCTCAGCCCGGCGTGGTACACAGCGCACACCTGCATGGCTTCTCTTTGCCCTGCAAAAATCAACAATTCATCACTTTCCTTGCAATTCCAGCTTTTTCCCCTCACATTCTGAGAAATTCCCCAAAAAATCCCCAAAAAATCAGCAATTTTCCCCTCAAATTCCATGATTTTTCTTAATTTTTGCCCACATTTTCTTGAAATTTCTCGATTTTCCCGCCAAAATTCACATCTGCTTTTCCCAGATAATCCCCAAATTTTTCATTTTCTCCCCAAAATTCCACATTTTTTTTCTAATTTCCCAAAAGTTTTCTCCAAATTTCTCCCTAAATTCCTCCAGAAATTCCAGATTTCCCCCAAATTCTCGCCAAATTCCCCAAGTTTTCCTCATTTTCCCCCAAATTTCCCCAATTTTTTCTCAAATTCCCAAATTTATTTTCAAAATTCTCCAAGTTTTTCCCCAAAATTATTCTGATTTTTTTCCCAAATAATTTCAATTTTCTCCCCAAAAATGGCCCAAATTTTCCCCACATTTTCCTGGTTTTGGACCCATAATTTTCAAATTTTCCTCCAAATTTCCCCAAAATTCCCCAAACCCCCCCCAATTTTCCCCTCACATTCTGTGAATTTCCCCAAAAAATTCCCCCAAAAATCTGTAATTTTCCCCTCAAATTCCATGATTTTTTCTTAAATTTTTGCCCACGTTTTTCTTGAAATTTCTCAATTTTCCTGATTTTCCCACCAAAATTCACATCCGCTCTTCCCAGACAGTCCCCAAATTTTTTCATTTTCTCCCCAAAATTCCACATTTTTTTCCCAAATTCTCCAATTTTTTCCTAATTTTCCCGAAAGTTTTCTCCAAATTTTTCCCTAAATTCCTCCAGAAATTCCAGATTTCCCCCAAATTCTCCCCAAATTCCCAAGTTTTCCTCATTTTTCCCCCAAATTTCCCCAATTTTTTCTCAAAATTCCAAATTTATTTTCAAAATTCTCCAAGTTTTTCCCCAAAATTATTCTGATTTTTTCCCCAAATAGTTTCAATTTTCTCCCCAAAAATTGTCCAAATTTTCCCATTTTTCCTCCAAAATTGTCCAAATTTTCCCCACATTTTTCCCCTAATTTCCCCAATTTTTTCTTGGTTTTGGACCCATAATTTCCAAATTTTTCTCCAATTTCCCCAAATCCCCCCAATTTTCCCAAATTTTTCCCAATTTCCCCCTAATTTTTTGCCCATAATTCTCCAAATTTTCCTGATTTTGCCCAATTTTTTCCCAAATTTTCCCCCATTTCCCCCAATTTTTTTTTCTAATTTTCCCCCTAAATTCCCAAATTTTTCTCTAATTTTTTTCCTGATTTTCCCCCAATTCCCCATTTTTTCTGATTTTCCACCAACTTTCCCCAATTCCCCCCAAAATTCCTCAAGTTTTTTCCCACTTTTTCCCAAGTTTTTTCCCACTTTTCCCCAAAATTTCCCCAATTTTTCCTCCTTATTTCCCCAACATTTTTCCCATTTTCCCCCGATTTTCACCCCCAATTTTTTCCATTCTCCCCCCAAAATTCCCCCATTTTTCCCCCAAATTTTCCCCACAAAATTCACCGAATTTTTCCCAATTTTTCCTCCTTATTTTCCCCAAATTTCTCCCAAATTTTTCGCGATATTCACCCCCAATTTTTTCCCTTCTCCCCCCAAAATTCCCCAATTTTTTCCCCAAATTTCTCCAAATTTTCCCCCAAATTTTTTCCTAAATTAATCCCATTTTTCCCCAATTTTTCCCTTTTTTTCCCCAGTTTTTCCCATTTTTCCTCAAATTTTACCCCCCAATTTCCCCAAATTTTTCCTGATTTTTCCCCCAAAAATTCCCCAATTTTTTCCCAATTTTTCCCATTTTTCCCCCAAATTTTCCCCCAAATTTTTTTCCTAAATTAATCCCATTTTTCCCCAAACTTCACCATTTTTTCCCCATTTTTCCCTGAATTTCCCCAATTTTCCCCCCAATTTTTCCCCCAATTTTCCCCCCAATTTTTCCCCCATTTTTTCCCCATTTTTTTCCCTATTTTTCCCCAAAATTCCCACAATTTTTCCCCATTTTCCCCCCAATTTTTTTCCAAATTTTTTTCCAATTTTCCCCTCATTTTTCTCAATTTTCACCCAACTTTTTCCCGATTTTCACCCCCACTTTTTTTCTTTCTTCCCCCAAATTCCCCAACTTTTTCCCAATTTTTTCCCCCAAATTTCTCCCATTTTTTTCCCTTCTCCCTCAAAAATTCCCCAATTTTTTCCCATTTTTTCCCCCAATTTTTTCCCCCCAATTTTTTCCCTTCTCCCCCCAAAATTCCCCAAATTTTTCCCCAAACTTTTCCCATTTTTTCCCCACAAAATTCACCTATTTTTTCCCCAATTTTTTCCCGATTTTCCCCCAATTTTTTTCCCTTCTCCCCCCAAATTTTTCCCATTTTTCCCAAATTTCCCCAATTTTTTCCCAATTATTTCCCATTTTTTCCCCAATTATTTCCCCATTTTTTCCCCAATTTTCCCCCCATTTTCCCCCAAACTTTTCCCAATTTTCCCCAATATTTTCCCCAATTTTTTCCCATTTTTTCCCATATTTTACCCAGTTTTTCCCCAATTTTTCCCAATTTTTCCCCCCAATTTTTTCCCAAATTTTTCCTGATTTTTCCCCAATTTTTTCCCCAAAATTCCCCAAATTTTTCCCATTTTTCCCCCAAAATTTCCCATTTTTTTCCCCACCTTTGGTGGTTTCCATGCGGGCACCTCAGGGAATTCGCTCTGGATGAGCTGGGCCAGGCGCTCGCTGTCCTCCCTGCGCGTGCACACAACCAGCACGCAATTCCCAGAATTCCCAGATTCCAGAATTCCCAAATTCCCAAATTCTCCGAGCTCCAGCGGCGCAGCATCCCGCAGCACGGCCTGCGGGGAAAAATCCGAATTTTCACCAAAAAATTGGGGGGTTAGAACAGAAAAATGGCAAAAATTTGGGGCTGGATCCTAATGATCAGGATTTTTCCCTCAGAAAATGTGGAACTTGCTTGATAAAACGGAATTTTTTCCCAGAAAATGTAGATTTTTCCCTCAGAAAATGTGGATTTTTTTCCCAAAAAATACAATTTTAACCCCTAAAAATGGGGATTTTCCCTCACAAATGTCGATTTTTTCCCAGAAAATTCAATTTAAGCATTAAAAATGTGGATTTTTTTCCCATAAAATTCAATTTTAAGCCCTAAAAACAGGGATTTTCCCTCAGAAAACGTGAATTAATCCCAAAAAACGCCATTTTAAGCCCCAAACCTGGGGATTTTCCCTCAGAAAAATGTGCGATTAATCCCAAAAAATGCAATTTCAGGTCCCAAAAACGAACTTTTTCCCTCACAAAATGTGGACTTAATCCCAAAAAACCCAATTTTAAGCCCTAAACCCGGAGATTTTCCCTCAGAAAACGTGGAATTAATCCCAAAAAATTCAATTTAAACCCCTAAAAATGTGGACTTTTCCTCAGAAAATGCGGATTTTTTTTCAAAAAATTCAATTTTAAGCCCTAAAAATGAGTCTATTTTTTCAAAAAAAATTCAATTTTAACCCCTAAAACCGGGATTTTCCCTCAGAAAATGTGGATTTTTTCCCAAAAAATTCAATTTTAACCCCTAAAAATGGGGATTTCCCCTCAGAAAACGTGGAATTAATCTCAAAAAGTCAATTTTAAGCCCCAAACCCAGGGATTTTCCCTCAGAAAATGCAGAATTAATCCCAAAAAACGCCATTTTAAACCCCAAGACGGAGACTTTTCCCTCAGAAAAAGCAGAATTAATCCCAAAAATTTCAATTTTAACCCTAAACCCGGGGATTTTCCCTCAGAAAATGCAGAATTAATCCCAAAAAACGCCATTTTAAGCCCCAAACCGGGGATTTCCCCTCAGAAAATGTGGAATTAATTCCAAAAAATTCAGTTTTAACCCCTAAAAATGGAGATTTTCCCTCAGAAAATGTGGATTTTTTTCCAAAAAAATTCAATTTTAACCCCTAAAACTGGGAATTTTCCCTCAGAAAATGCGGAATTAATCCAAAAAAATCAATTTTAAGCCCCAAACCCAGGGATTTTCCCTCAGAAAGTGGGGATTTTTTCCCAAAAACCGCCATTTTAACCCCTAAAAATGGGAATTTTTTTCCAAAAAATCCAATTTTAACCCCTAAAAACGGGATTTTTCCCCCACCCCCCCATTCCCGCCCGCACCTGGTCGGGGTCGCCCTAAACTGGGGATTTTCCCTCACAAAATAGGGATTTTTTTTCCAAAAAATTCAATTTTAAGCCCCAAACCCAGGTATTTTCCCTCAGAAAATACAGAATTAATCCCAAAAAACTCAATTTTAAGCCCATACCCGGGGATTTCCCCTCAGAAAATGGGGATTTTTTTTCCAAAAAAAAGCAATTTTAACCCCTAAAAACGGGGATTTCCCCTCAGAAAATGTGGAATTAATCCCAAAAAAATCAATTTTAAGCCCCAAACCTGGGGATTTTCCCTCAGAAAATGTGGATTTTTTTCCCAAAAAATTCAATTTTAAGCCCTAAAAATGAACTTTTTCCCTCAGAAAATGTGGGAATTAATCCCAATAAAATGCGATTTCAGGCCCTAAACCCGGGGATTTTCCCTCAGAAAATGGGGATTTTTTCCCAAAAAAAGCAATTTTAAGCCTTAAAAGTGGGGACTTTTCCCTCAGAAAATGTAAAATTTGTTATTAAAAAATGTATTTTAAGCCCTAAAAAGGGAGGTTTTCCCTCAGAAAATGTAGAATTAATCCCAAAAAAAGCAATTTAGAGCCTAAAAACATGGACTTTTCCCTCACGAATAGTAGAATTAATCCCAAAAAATGCAATTTAGGTTCAAAACATAGACTTTTTCCCTCAGAAAATGCGGATTTTTTTTCCAAAAATTCAATTTCAAGCCTTAAAAATGGGAATTTTCCCTCAGAAAATGTGGAATTTATCCCAAAAAATTCAATTTTAACCTCTAAAAATGGGGATTTCCCTCAGAAAATGCGGATTTTTTTTCCAAAAAACGCCATTTTAAGCCCCAAACCCGGGGATTTCCCTCAGAAAATGTGGAATTAATCCCAAAAAATTCAATTTCAGGCCCTAAAAACGAGGATTTTCCCTCAGAAAATGTGGAATTAATCCCAAAAACTTCAATTTTAAGCCCTAAAAATATGGCTTTTTTTTTCAAAAAAATTCAATTTTAACCCCTAAAAATGGGGATGTTCCTCAGAAAATGTGGAATATCATCCCAAAAAATGCAATTTTAGGCCCTAAAAACAGGGACTTTCCCTCAGAAAATGCGGAATTAATCCCACAAAATTCAATTTTAAGCCCTAAAAACGGGGATTTTCCCTCAGAAAACGTGGAATTAATCCCAAGAAATCCAATTTTAACCCCTAAAAATGGGGATTTTCCCTCAGAAAATGTGGATTTTTTTCCAAAAATTCAAGTTTTACCCCTAAAATGGGATTTTCCCTCAGAAAATGCAGAATTAATCCCAAAAAGTGCAATTTTAGGTTCAAAACATAGACTTTTTCCCTCAGAAAATGTGGATTTTTTCCCATAAAATTCAATTTTAAGCCCTAAAAATGGGAATTTTTTTCCAAAAATTTCAATTTTACCCTTAAAAACGGGGATTTTCCCTCAGAAAACGTGGAAATTAATCCAAAAACTTCAATTTTAAGCCCTAAAACCGGGAATTTTCCCTCAGAAAATGCCGGATTAATCCCAAAAAAATCAATTTTAAGCCCAAACCCAGGGATTTTCCTCAGAAAATGTGGAATTAATCCCAAAAAATTCAATTTTAGGTTCAAAACATAGACTTTTTCCCTCAGAAAATGTGGATTTTTTCCCATAAAATTCAATTTTAACCCTAAAAAAGGGTTTTTTTCCCATAAAATTCAATTTTAAGCCCTAAGACCGAGACTTTTCCTCAGAAAATGTGCGATTAATCCCAAAAAATGCAATTTCAGGCCCTAAAAATGAGGATTTTTCCCTAAAACAATGTAGGATTGATACTAAAAAAATTCAATTTTAAGCCCTAAAAATAGGATTTCCCTCAGAAAATACAGGGTTTATAGAGAAAAAGCAATTCTAGGTCTTAAAAATGGAGATTTTCCCTCAGAAAATGTGGAATTTCTCCCAAAAAAGGCAATTTGAGGCCTTAAAATGGAGATTTTCCCTCAGAAACTGTGCGATTAATCCCAAAAAAATGCAATTTCAGGCCTTAAAAATAAGGAATTTCCTCAGAAAATGTTGATTTTTTTCCAAAAAAACGCCATTTTAACCCCTAAAAATGAGGATTTCCCCTCAGAAAATGTGGAATTAATCCCAAAAAAATCAATTTTAAGCCCTAAACCCGGGGATTTTCCCTCAGAAAATGTGGATTTTTTAAAAAAAAAAGCAATTTTCGGCCATAAAATGGGGATTTTCCCTCAGAAAACATGGAATTAATCCCAAAAAATTCAATTTTAAGCCCTAAAAATGTGGCTTTTTTTTCAAAAAAAATCAATTTTAACCCCTAAAACCGGGGATTTCCCCTCAGAAAATGTGGATTTTTTCCAAAAAAATTCAATTTTAACCCCTACAAAAGGCTATTTTCCCTCAGAAAATGTAGAATTTGTCCCAAAAAAGCAATTTTAACCCCTAGAAATGAACTTTTTTCCCTCAGAAAATGTGGGAATGAAACCAAAATATGCCATTTTAAGCCCTAAAAAACGGGATTTTCCTCAGAAAATGTGGATTTTTCCCAAAAAACGCTATTTTAACACCCTAAAACGAGGATTTTTTCCATAAAATTCAATTTTAACCCCTAAAAATGGGAATTTTTTTCCAAAAAATTCAATTTTAACCCCTAAAAAAAGGGATTTTTTTCCCAAAAAATTCAATTTTAAGCCCTAAAAATGGGGTTTTTTTTTCCAAAAAGTTCAATTTTAAGCCCTAAAAATGCGGCTTTTTTTCCCAAAAAATTCAATTTTAACCCCTAAAAACGGGGACCTTCCCTCAGAAAACGTGGAATTAATCCAAAAAAATTCAATTTTAAGCCCTAAAACCGGGGATTTTTTCCCATAAAATTCAATTTTAAGCCCTAAAAAAGGGAATTTTCCCCCTCCCCCATTCCCACTCCCACCTGGTCGGGGTCGCCCTAAAAACGGGATTTTCCCTCAGAAAATGGGAATTAATCCCATAAAATTCAATTTTAACCCATAAAACCGGGGATTTTCCCTCAGAAAATGTGCGATTAATCCCAAAAAATGCAATTTCAGGTCCCAAAAACGAACCTTTTCCCTCAGAAAATGTGGAATTAATCCAAAAAACGCCATTTTAAGCCTAAGACTGAGACTTTTCCCTCAGAAAATGTGCAATTAAT
Source organism: Zonotrichia albicollis (assembly GCF_047830755.1). Lineage (NCBI taxonomy): Eukaryota > Metazoa > Chordata > Aves > Passeriformes > Passerellidae > Zonotrichia > Zonotrichia albicollis. The sequence goes on along the minus strand of NW_027428372.1, from coordinate 58,256 downwards.
CCCAAAAAATTCAATTTAAGCCCCAAACCCAGGGATTTTCCCTCAGAAAATGTGGATTTTTTCCCAAAAAATTCAATTTTAAGCCCTAAACCTGGGGATTTTACCTCAGAAAATGTGAATTTTTTTCCCAAAACATCCAATTTTAAGCCCTAAAAATGGGGATTTTCCCTCAGAAAACATGGAATTAATCCCAAAAATTGTGGTATGAGGCCCAAAAAATCTGGACTTTTCCTCAGAAAATGTAGGATTTCTCCCAAAAAACGCAATTTTAGGTTCAAAGAACAGAATTTTTCCTTCAGAAAATGTGGAATTAATCCCAAAAAAATCAATTTTAAGCCCTTATAATGTGGACTTTTCCCTCACAAAAATGTCGATTTTTTTCCCAAAAAATTCAATTTTAAGCCCTAAAAATGGGAATTTTTTTCCAAAAAAATTCAATTTTAACCCCTAAAAATGGGGATTTTTTCCCATAAAATTCAATTTTAACCCCTAAAATTGGGAATTTTTTTCCCAAAAACTCCAATTTTAACCCCTAAAAACGGGGATTTTCCCTCAAAAAATGCAGAATTAATCCCAAAAACCGCCATTTTAAGCCCCAAACCCGGGGATTTTCCCTCAGAAAACGTGGAACTAATCCCAAAAATGCCATTTTAAGCCTAAAAACGGGGATTTCCCCTCAGAAACTGTGCGATTAATCCCAAAAAATGCAATTTCAGGCCTTAAAAATGAGGATTTTCCCTCAGAAAATGATGGTTTTTTTCCAAAAAATGCCATTTTAACCCCTAAAACTGGGAATTTTTTTCCAAAAAACTTCAATTTTAACCTCTAAAAAAAGGGATTTTTTCCCAAAAAAAGCAATTTTAAGCCCCATACCAGGGATTTTCCCTCAGAAAATGTGGATTTTTTCCCATAAAATTCAATTTTAACCCCTAAAAACGAGGATTTTCCCTCAGAAAATGTAATTTTTTCCATAAATTTCAATTTTCCCCCCACCCCTGGTGATTCCCGCCCGCACCTGGTCGGGGTCGCCCTAAAAATGGGGATTTTCCCTCAGAAAATGGGGAATTAATCCCAGAAAACGCCAATTTTAAGCCCTAAAAACCGGGGATTTTTTCCCAAAAAATTCAATTTTAACCCCTAAAAACGGGAATTTTCCCTCAGAAAACGTAATTTTTTCCCACAAATTTCAATTTCCCCCACCCACCTGGTCAGGGTCTGTCTCCACGGCCACCGACAGCCGCAGGTTGGGGGGGATCCCGAAGGCGCCGACGCTCGGGGGCCCCGCGGGCACCCCCAGCTCCCGCCCCAGCTCCCGCACTGAGGCTGCCCCGGCCGTGGCCGTCAGCCCCAGCAGGCAGCGCACGCCCCAGCGCTGCCGCAGCACCTGCGGGGAAAAGGAAATTTTTGGTAATTTTTTGGTGATTTTTTGGGGTTTTTTTTGGAGAATTTTTTTGGGATTTTCTGAGGTTTTTTTGGGAGGTTTTTGGAGGATTTTCGGAGGGTTTTTGGGGGGTTTTTGGGGATTTTTTGGAGGATTTTCGGAGGTTTTTGGGGTTTTTTTTGAGGATTTTCTGAGGGTTTTTTTGCAGTTTTTTTGGAGGATTTTCGGAGGTCTTTGGGTTTTTTTAGGGAATTTTCTGAGGGGTTTTTGGAGGATTTTCTGAGGTTTTTTGGAGGATTTTTTGGGGTTTTTTTGGGAATTTTTGGAGGTTTTTTGAGGTTTTTTGGAGGTTTTTTTTAGGGAATTTTCTGAGGTTTTTTTTGGAGGGTTTTCTGAGGTTTTTTTGGAGGGTTTTCAGAGGTTTTTTTGGAGGGTTATCGGAAGTTTTTGGGGTTTTTTTGGGGATTTTCTGAGGCCTTTTTGGAATTTTTTGGGGGATTTTTTTGGGGTTTTTTTGGGGGATTTTTTTGGGTTTTTTTTGGATTTTTTGGGTTTTTTGGGGATTTTTGGAGGTTATTTTGGAGGATTTTTGGAGATTTTTGGAGGTTTTTTTGGGATTTTCTGAGGTTTTTTTTGGGAGGTTTTTTTTTGGGTTTTTTTGGGGTTTTTAGGGATTTTCTGAGGTTTTCGGGTTTTTTTGGGGGGGATTTTCTGCAATTTTTCTGGAGGATTTTCTGAGGTTTTTGGGATGTTTTTGGGGGTTTTCTGAGATTTTTTGGGAGGCTTTTTGGGGGGTTTTTGGGGTTTTTTTGTAGGGAATTTTCTGAGGTTTTTTGGGGGTTTTTTGGAGGATTTTTGGAGGTTTTTTTGTGGATTTTCTGAGGTTTTTTTGGGGGTTTTTTTGGGGATTTTCGGAGGTTTTTGGGGGTTTTTTTGGAGGGTTTTTGGGGGGTTTTTTGGGGGTTTTTTGGGGTTTTTTTTGGAGGTTTTTGGGGGTTTTTTTGGGGGATTTTCTGAGGGTTTTTTGGGTTTTTTTGGAGGATTTTCGGAAGTTTTTGGGGTAATTTTTGAAGGATTTTTGGGGGATTTTCTGAGGGTTTTTTGGGGATTTTTTGGGGCTTTTCTGGGGTTTTTTCAGGAATGTTCTGAGGCTTTTTGGGGATTTGATGCGGTTTTTTCAGGATTTTCTTAAGTTTTTGGGGTTTTTTGGAGGATTGTCTGAGGTTTTTGGAGGATTTTCAGAGGTTTTTTCGGAGGTTTTTTGGGTTTTTTTGGAGGATTTTCTGAGGATTTTTGGGGATTTTCTGAGGTTTTTGGGGTTTTTTGGAGGATTTTCAGAGGTTTTTTTGGGGTTTTTTTGGGATTTTTTGAGGTTTTTTTGGAGGTTTTTGGGGGGTTTTTTGGGGTTTTTTGGAGTTTTCTGGGAATTTTCGGAGGTTTTTGGGTTTTTTTGGGGGTTTTTTTGAAGGATTTTCTGAGGTTTTTTTCGAGGATTTTTGGAGGATTTTGGGGTTTTTTTGGAGGATTTTCTGATGTTTTTTTGGAGGATTGTCTGACTTTTTTTGGGTTTTTCGGAGGTTTTGGGGGTTTTTTTGGGGGTTTTTTGGGGGCTTTTTTGGGGGTTTTTTGGGGGTTTTTTTGGGATTTTCTGAGGTTTTTGGGGTTTTTTTTGGAGGATTGTCTGAGGTTCTCTTGGGGATTTTCTGAGGTTTTTTTGGGATTTTTTGGGGGATTTTCTGAGGTTTTTTTGGAGGGCTTTCGGAAGTTTTTGGGTTTTTTTTGAGGATGTTTTGGGGTTTTCTGGGGGATTTTTTGGGGATTTTCTGAGGTTTTTTTGGAGATTTTCTGAGGTTTTTTGGGGTTTTTTTGGAGGATTTTCTGAGGGTTTTTGGGGGTTTTTTTAGGGAATTTTTGAAGGTATTTTTGGAGGATTTTCTGAGGATTTTTTGGAGGATTTTCGGAAGTTTTTGGGGTATTTTTTGGGAGATTTTCGGAGGTTTTTTGGGGGATTTTCTGAGTTTTTTTAGGGAATTTTCTGAGGTTTTTTTGGAGGATTTTCGGACGTTTTTTGGGGTTTTTTAGGGGATTTTCTGAGGTTTTTTTTGGAGTTTTTTATGAGGTTTTTGGGGTTTTTTGGGGATTTTTTGGGGTTTTTTGTGAGGATTTTCGGAGGGTTTTTTAAGGGAATTGTCTGAGGTTTTTTTGGAGGATTTTCAGAGGTTTTTTTGGGGATTTTTGGAGAATTTTCTGAGATTTTTTGGGGATTTTTTTTGGGTTTTTTTTGGCGGATTTTCTGAGGTTTTTTTTGGAGGGTTATCGGAAGTTTTTGGGGTTTTTTTTGGGGATTTTTTGAGGTTTTTTTGGAGGATTTTCAGAGGTTTTTTGGGTTTTTTGGGGGGATTTTTGGGGATTTTCTGAGATTTTTTAGGGAATTTTCGGAGGTTTTTTTGGAGGATTTTCTGAGGTTTTTGAGGTTTTTTTTAGGGAAATTTCTGAGGTTTTTTTGGGATTTTCGGAGGTTTTTGGGTTTTTTTTGGAGGATTTTCTGAGCTTTTTTTGGAGGATTTTGGAGGTTTTTGGGGTTTTTTTAGGGAAATTTCTGAGGTTTTTTGGAGGATTTTCGGAGGTTTTTTAAGGGAATTTTCAGAGGTTTTTTTGGAGGATTTTCTGAGGTTTTTGAGGTTTTTTTAGGGAATTTTCTGAGGTTTTTTTGGGGGTTTTCTGAGGTTTTTGGGGATTTTCTGAGGTTTTTTTTCGGAGGATTTTCTGAGATTTTTTTGGGGTTTTTTTGGGTATTTTCGGAGATTTTTTTGGAGTATTTTCGGAGGTTTTTTTAAGGGAAATTTCTGAGATTTTTGGAGGATTTTTTGAGGTTTTTTTGGGGATTTTTTGGGGTTTTTTTGGAGGCTTTTGGAGGTTTTTGAGGTTTTTTGGGGGTTTTTTTAGGGAATTTTCTGAGGTTTTTTGGAGGATTTTCAGAGGTTTTTTTGGAGGATTTTCAGAGATTTTTTAGGGAATTTTCTGAGGTTTTTTTGGAAGATTTTCTGAGGCTTTTGGGATTTTTTGGGGTTTTTTTTGGAGGATTTTTGGAGATTTTTTGGAGGATTTTCTGTGGTTTCTTTGGGGGATTTTCGGAGGTTTTTGGGTTTTTTTTGGGGATTTTTTGGGATTTTCTGAGGTTTTTGGGGATTTTCTGAGGTTTTTGGAGATTTTTTGGGGTTTTTTTGGAGGATTTTCTGAGGTTTCTTTAGGAATCTTCAGAGGTTTTTTTTGGAGGATTTTCTGAAGTTTTTTTGGGATTTTCGGAGGTTTTTATGGGGAATTATCTGAGGTTCTTGGGGATTTTGGGGGTTTTTTTGGGGCGTTTTCTGACGTTTTTTTGGAGGATTTTCTGAGGTTTTTTTAGGGAATTTTCGGAGTTTTTTTAAGGGAATTTTCTGAGGTTTTTTTGGGGATTTTCTGAAGTTTTTGGGGTTTTTTTGGAGGATTTTCGGAGATTTTTTGGAGACTTTCTGTGGTTTCTTTGGGGATTTTCAGAGGTTTTTGGGGTTTTTTTGGGGATTTTTGGGGGTTTTTTTTGGGGGATTTTCAGAGGGTTTTTGGAGGATTTTCGGAGGTTTTTGGGGGTTTTTTTGGAGGATTTTCAGAGGTTTTTGGGGTATTTTTGGGGATTTTCTGAGGTTTTTGGGGATTTTTGGGGGTTTTTTTGGAGGATTTTCTGAGGTTTTTTGGGGGATTTTCAGAGGTTTTTTTGGAGGTTTTTGGGTTTTTTTTGGGAATGTTCTGAGGGTTTTTTTAGGGTATTTTCTGAGGTTTTTTTAGCGGATTTTCGGAGGTTTTTTTGGAGGATTTTCTGAGGTTTTTTTGGGGATTTTCGTAGGTTTTTGGGGTTTTTTTCGTAGGTTTTTGGGGTTTTTTGGGATTTTCAGAGGTTTTTGGGGTTTTTTTGGAGGGTTTTCTGAGGTTTTTGGGGTATTTTTGGGAGATTTTCGGAGGTTTTTTGGGGGATTTTCTGAGTTTTTTTAGGGAATTTCTGAGGTTTTTTGGAGGATTTCGGACGTTTTTGGGTTTTTTAGGGGGATTTTCTGAGGTTTTTTTTGGAGTTTTTATGAGGTTTTTGGGTTTTTGGGATTTTTTTGGGGTTTTTTGGAGGATTTTCGAAGGGTTTTTTAAGGGAATTGTCTGAGGTTTTTTTGGGGATCTTCGGAGAATTTTGGTGGTTTTTTGGGGATTTTCTGCAATTTTTTTTGGAGAATTTTCTGAGGTTTTTTTGGAGGATTTTCTGAGGGGTTTTGGAGGATTTTCAGAGGTTTTTGGTGTTTTTTTGGAGGGTTTTCAGAGGTTTTTTTTGGGATTTTCTGAGGTTTTTAAGGATTTTCAAATTTTTTTGTGGTTTTTCTCCCCCTCACCTTGCAGACGCGCAGGTAGGCCGGCCGGAAGTTGTGCGCCCAGCGGGAAACGCAATCGGCTTCGTCCAGGCAGGCGAAGCCACAGGAGGGAAATGTGGGAAAAGGCGGGAAAAGATCCGGAACCCGTGATGGATTCTGGGGAAAGCAGCAGGAGCTGGGCCTGGCCGCTCCTCACCTGGGGAAATGGGGAAAACTTGAGGGGAAAAGGGCAGGGAAAGAGTGGGAAAAACTGAAGGGAAAAAAATGGGAAAACCTGAGGGGAAATGTGGGGAAAAGAGTGGGAAAACCAGGGAAAAACTGAGGGAAAGGGCGGGAAAAAATGAGGGGAAATGCAGGAAAAAGGGTAGGAAAAGAGTGGGAAAACCTGAGGGGAAATGTGGGGGAAAGAGTGGGAAAACCAGGGAAAAACTGAGCGTAAAAGGGCGGGAAAAACTGAGGGGGAAAGAGCAGGAAAAACTGAGGGAAAATGTGGGAAAAGGGCAGGAAAAGGGCGGGAAAAACTGAAGGGAAAAGAGTGGGAAAATCTGAGGGAAATGTGGGGAAACAGAAAAAATGTGGGGGAAAGGGCGGGAAAAAGAGTGGGAAAACCAGGAAAAAACTGAGGGGAAAAGGGCAGGGAAAAACTGAGGGGAAAATGTGGGAGAAAGGAGTAAAACCTGAGGGGAAAAGGGTGCAGAAAAGGGCAGGAAAAACTGAGGGGGAAAAGTGGGAGCAAACAGGGAAAAACTGAGGGGAAATGTGGGGAAAAGGGCAGGAAAAGGGTGGGAAAAACTGAGGGGAAAAGAGTGGGAAAACCTGAGGGGAAATGTGGGAAAACTGAGGGAAAATGTGGGGGGAAAGGGCGGGAAAAAGAGTGGGAAAACCAGGGAAAAATTGAGGGGAAAAGGGCGGGAAAAACTGAGGGGAAATGAGAGGGAAAAGGCGGGAAAAGAATCCGAGGCCGTGATGGATTGTGGGGAAAGCAGCAGGAGCTGGGCCTGGCCGCTCCTCACCTGGGGAAATGGGATTGAGAGGTTAGGGAAAAGTGGGAAGGGAAAACTGAGGGGAAAAGGAGGGAAAATGTGAGGGGGAAAGGGTGGGAAAACCTGAGGGAAAATGTGGGGGAAAGAGTGGGAAAGCCAGGGAAAAACTGAGGGGAAAGGGTGGGAAAAAATGAGGGAAGTGCGGGAAAAAGGGTAGGAAAAGAGTGGGAAAACCTGAGGGGAAATGTGGGGGAAAGAGTGGGAAAACCAGGGAAAAACTGAAGGGAAAAAGGCGGTAAAAACTTAGGAAAATGTGGGGGAAAACAGGAAAACTGAGGGGAAAGTGGGGGAAAATAGGGAAAAACTGAGGGGGAAAAGGGTGGGAAAAACTAAGGGGAAATGTGGGGGAAAAACTAAGGGGAAATGTGGGGGAAAACAGGGAAAAACTGAGGGGGAAAAGGCGGGAAAAACTGAGGGGAAATATGGGGGAAAGGGCAGGAAAAACTGAGGGAAAATGTGGGGGAAAACATGGAAAAGCTGAGGGGAAAAAGGCGGGAAAATGTGAGGGGGAAAAGGTGGGAAAAACTGAGGAAAACGTCTAGGAAAGGGCAGGGAAAAGAGCAGGAAAAATGGAGGGAAAATGTGGGAAAAAGGGCAGGAAAAGGGTGGGAAAAACTGAAGGGAAAAGAGTGGGAAAACCTGAGGGGAAATGAGGGGGAAAAGGCGGGAAAAGAATCCCGAGGCCGTGATGGATTGTGGGGAAAGCAGCAGGAGCTGGGCCTGGCCGCTCCTCACCTGGGGGAAATGGGGATTGAGGGGTTAGGGAAAAGTGGGAGGAAGGAAGGGAAAACTGAGGGGAAAAGGAGGGAAAATGTGAGGGGGAAAGGGTGGGAAAAACTGAGGGGAAATGTGGGGGAAAGAGTGGGAAAACCAGGGAAAAACTGAGAGGAAAAGGTGGAGAAAAGGGCAGGAAAAACTGAGGGGAAAATGTAGGAAACCTGAGGGGAAAAGGGTGGGAAAAACCGGGGGAAATGTAGTAAAAAGGGTGGGGAAAACTGAAGGGAAAAGAGTGGGAAAACCTGAGGGGAAATGTGGGGAAAGAGTGGGGAAAACAGGTAAAGCCTGAGAGGAAAAGGGTGGAGAAAAGGGCAGGAAAAACTGAGAGGAAAAGTGAAAAAATGGCAGGAAAAAGTGAAGGGAAATGTGGGGAAAAAGGTGGGGAAAATGGGAAAACTGAGGGAAAACTGAGGGGAAAAGTGAGGAAAAACTGAAGGAAAGAAGGAAAATGTGGGGGAAAACAGGGAAAAACTGAGGGGGAAAAAGGCAGGAAAACCTGAGGGGAAAAGGGTGGGAAAAACCGAGGGAAAATGTGGGAAAACCTGAGGGAAATGTGGGGAAAAGAGTGGGGAAAACAGGTAAAGCCTGAGGGGAAAAGGGTGGAGAAAAGGGCAGGAAAAACTGAGGGAAAAGGGTGGAAAAAGAGTGGGAAAAACAGAGAGAAAATGTGGAGAAAAGGGCAGGAAAAACTGGGGGGAAAGTGGAAAAATGGGCTGGAAAATGGGAAGGGAAATGTGAGGAAAAAGGTCTGGAAAACAGGGAAAAACTGAGGGAAAATGTGGGAAAAAGGGCAGGAAATTCTGAGAGGAAAAGTGAAAAAATGGGCAGGAAAAGTGAAGGGAAATTTGGGAAAAGGGTGGGAAAAACAGGGAAAAACTGAGGGGAAATGGGCAGGGAAAACTGAGGGGAAAAGTGAGGAAAAACTGAAGGAAAAACAGAAATGTGGGGGAAAACTGAGAGGAAAAAGGCAGGAAAAACTGAGGGGAAAAGGGTGGAGAAAAAGGGCAGGAAAATCTGAGGAGAAAAGTAAAAAAATGGGCAGGAAAAAGTGAAGGGAAATGTGGGAAAAGGGTGGGGAAAAGAGGGAAAACTGAGGGGAAATGTGGGGAAAAGGGCAGGAAAAACTGAGGGGAAAAGAGTGGAAAAAGCTGAGGGGAAAGGGTGAGAAAACCAGGGAAAACTGAGGGGAAAAGTGGGAAAATGGGGGGAAAAAGTGAAGGAAACGTGGGAAAAAAGGGTGGAGAAAACAGAGAAAAACTGAGGGGAAATGTGGGGAAAAGGGCAGGAAAATCTGAGGGGAAAGTGGAAAAATGGGATGGAAAATAGGAAGGAAAATGTGAGGAAAAAGGTCTGGAAAACAGGGAAAAACTGAGGGGAAAAGGGTGCAGAAAAAGGCAGGAAAAACTGAGGAAAAGTGGAAAAATGGACAGGAAAAAGTGAAGGGAAATGTGGAGGGAAGGGTGGGGAAAAGAGGGGAAATGTGGGAAAAAGGGCAGGAAAAACGAGGAAAAGTAAAAAAAAGGGCAGGAAAAAGTGAAGGGAAATGTGGGGAAAAGGGTGGGAAAAGAGGGAAAACTTGAGGGGAAAAGGGCAGGGAAAGGGTGGGAAAAACTGAAGGGAAAAGACTGGGAAAAACTGAGGGGAAATGTGGGGAAAAGGGCAGGAAAACAGGGAAAAACTGAGGAAAAGGGTGGAGGGGAAAAAAGGGCAGGAAAATCTGAGACAAAAAAGTGAAAAAATGGGCAGGAAAAAGTGAAGGGAAATGTGGGGAAAAGGGTGGAAAAAAGAGGGAAAATGTGGGAAAAAGGGCAGGGAAAACTGAGGGGAAAAAGTGAGGAAAAACTGAAGGAAAGAAGGAAAATGTGGGGGAAAACAGGGAAAAACTGAGGGGGAAAAAGGCAGGAAAAACTGAGGGGAAAAGGGGTGGGAAAAACTGAGGGAAAAGGGTGGGAAAAAGAGCGGGAAAAACTGAGAGAAAATGTGGAGGAAAGGGTGGCAAAAACTGAGGGAAAAATTGAGGGAAAATGTGGGAAAAAGGAGTAAAAACTGAGGGGAAAAGGGTGGAGAAAAGGGCAGGAAAAACTGAGGGGAAAAGTGAAAAAATGGGCAGGAAAATGTGAAGGGAAATGTGGGGAAAAGGGTGGAGAAAACAGCGGAAAACTGAGGGAAAATGTGGGAAAAAGGGCAGGGAAAACTGAGGGGAAAAGGGCAGAGAAAACTGAGAGAAAATGTGGGGGAAAACAGGGAAAAAACTGAGGGGGAAAAAGGCAGGAAAACCTGAGGGGAAATGTGGGAAAAAGGGCAGGAAAAACTGAAGAGAAAAGAGTGGAAAAAACTGAGGGGAAAAGGGTGAGAAAACCAGGGAAAACTGAAGGGAAAAGTGGGAAAATGGGCAGGGAAAAAGTGAAGGGAAACGTGGGAGAAAAGGGTGGGAGAAAACAGAGAAAAACTGAGGGGAAATGTGGGGAAAAGGGCAGGAAAATCTGAGGGGAAAGTGGGAAAATGGGATGGAAAATAGGAAGGAAAAAGGTCTGGAAAACAGGGAAAAACTGAGGGGAAAAGGGTGGAGAAAAGGGCAGGAAAACTGAGAGGAAAAGTGAAAAAATGGGCAGAAAAAGTGAAGGGAAATGTGGGAAAAGGGTGGGGAAAAGAGGGAAAACTTGAGGAGAAAAGAGCAGGGAAAACAGAGAAAATGTGGGGAAAACAGGGAGAAACTGAGGGGGAAAGTGGAAAAATGGACAGAAAAAATGAAGGGAAATGTGGGGAAACAGGTGGGGAAAACTGAGGGAAAATGTGGGAAAAAGGCAGGGAAAACTGAGGGGAAAAGTGAGGAAAAACTGAAGGAAAGAAGGAAAATGTGGAAAACAGGGAAAAACTGAGGGGGAAAAAGGCAGGAAAAACTGAGGGGAAATGTGGAAAAAGGCAGGAAAAACTGAAGAGAAAAGAGTGGAAAAAACTGAGGGAAAAAGGGTGGAGAAAAGGGCAGGGAAATCTGAGAGGAAAAGTGAAAAAATGGGCAGGAAAAAGTGAAGGGAAATTTGGGGAAAAGGGTGGGGAAAAGAGGGAAAGCTTGAGGGGAAAAGGGCAGGGATAGGGTGGGAAAAACTGAAGGGAAAAGAGTGGGAAAAAATGAGAGGAAATGTGGGGGAAAACAGGGAAAAACTGAGGGGAAAATGTGGGAAAAAGGGCAGGGAAAACTGAGGGGAAAAGTGAGGAAAAACTGAAGGAAAGACAGAAAATGTGGGGAAAAACTGAGGGGAAAAAGGCAGGAAAAACTGAGGGGAAAACGGTGGGAAAAACCGAGGGAAAATGTGGGGAAAAGAGTGGGAAAACTGAAGGGAAAAGAGTGGAAAAACCAAGGGAAAATGTGGGAAAAAGGGTGGGAAAAACTGAGGAAAAAATTGAGGGAAAATGTGGGAAAAAGGAGTAAAAACTGAGGGGAAAAGGGTGGAGAAAAGGGCAGGAAAAACTGAAAGGAAAAGTGAAAAAATGGGCAGGAAAAAGTGAAGGAAATGTGGGAAAAGGGTGGGGAAAAGAGGGAAAACTTGAGGGGAAAAAGGCAGGGAAAGGGTGGGAAAAACTGAAGGGAAAAGAGTGGGAAAAACTGAGGGGAAATGTGGAGGAAAGGGTGGCAAAAACTGAGGGAAAAACTGAGGGAAAATGTGGGAAAAAGGAGTAAAAACTGAGGGGAAAAGTGTGGAGAAAAGGGCAGGAAAAACTGAGGGGAAAGTGGAAAAATGGGCTGGAAAATGGGAAGGGAAATGTGGGAAACAGGTGGGGAAAACTGAGGGAAAATGTGGGAAAAAGGGCAGGGGAAGAGTGGGAAAAACTGAAGGGAAAAGAGTGGGAAAACCTGAGGGGGAATGTGGGGAAAAGGGCAGGAAAACCAGGGAAAAACTGAGGGGAAAAGGGTGGAGAAAAGGGCAGGAAAAACTGAGAGGAAAGTGGAAAATGGGCTGGAAAATAGGAAGGAAAATGTGAGGAAGAAAGTCTGGAAAACAGGGAAAAACTGAGATAAAGGGGGGAGAAAAGGGCAGGAAAATCTGAGAGGAAAAGTGAAAAAATGGGCAGGAAAAAGTGAAGGGAAATGTGGGGGAAAAAAGGGAAAAACTGAGGGGAAAAGGGCAGGGAAAAGAGCACGAGAAACAAGAAAATGTAGGAAAAAAGGCGGGAAAAACTGAGGGAAAATGTGGGAAAAAGGAGTAAAAACTGAGGGGAAAAGGGTGGAGAAAAGGGCAGGAAAATCTGAGAGGAAAAGTGAAAAAATGGGCTGGAAAAAGTGAAGGGAAATGTGGGGAAAAGGGTGGGAAAAGAGGGAAAACTTGAGGGGAAAAAGGCAGGGAAAGGGTGGGAAAAACTGAAGGGAAAAGAGTGGGAAAAACTGAGGGGAAATGTGGGGAAAACAGGGAAAAACTGAGGGGAAAGAATGGGAAAAACTGAGGGGAAATGTGGGAGAAGGGCAGGAAAAACTGAGGGGGAAAGTGAAAAAATGGCAGAAAAAGTGAAGGGAAATGTGGGGGAAAACAGGGAAAAACTGAGGGGAAAAGGGCAGGGAAAGGAGCAGAAGAAACAAGGAAAATGAGGGGAAAAGGGTGGGAAAAACTGAGGGAAAATGTGGGAAAAAGGAGTAAAAACTGAGGGGAAAAGGGTGGAGAAAAGGGCAGGAAAATCTGAAAGGAAAAGTGAAAAAATGGGCAGAAAAAAGTGAAGGGAAATGCGGGGAAAAGCGGGGAGAAAAGAGGGAAAACTTGAGAGGAAAAGGGCAGGGGAAACTGAGAGAAAATGTGGGGAAAACAGGGAAAAACTGAGGGGGAAAAAGGCAGGAAAAACTGTGGGGAAAACAATGGAGAAAATGGCAGGAAAATCTGAGAGGAAAAGTGAAAAAAAGGGCAGGAAAAAGTGAAGGGAAATGTGGGGAAACAGGTGGGGAAAACTGAGGGAAAATGTGGGAAAAAGGGCAGGAAAAACTGAGAGGAAAAGTGGAAAAATGGGCAGGAAAAAGTGAAGGGAAATGTGGGGGAAAGGGTGGGGAAAAGAGGGAAAACTTGAGGGGAAAAGGGCAGGGAAAGGGTGGGAAAAACTGAAAGGAAATGTAGGGGAAAACAGAGAAAAACTGAGGGGAAATGTGGGAAAAAGAGTAGGAAAACCAGGGAAAAACTGAGGGGAAAAGGGAGGGAAAAACTGAGGGGAAATGTGGGGGAAAACAGGGAAAAACTGAGGGGAAATGTGGGAAAAAGAGTAGGAAAACCAGGGAAAAACTGAGCGTAAAAGGGCGGGAAAAACTGAGGTGGAAAGAGCGGAAAAACTCAGGGAAAATGTGGGGGGAAAGGGCGGGAAAAAGAGTGGGAAAACCAGGGAAAAGCTGAGGGGAAAAGGGAGGGAAAACTGAGGGGAAATGTGGGGGAAAACAGGGAAAAACTGAGGGAAATGTGGGAAAAAGAGTAGGAAAACAGGGAAAAACTGAGCGTAAAAGGGCGGGAAAAACTGAGGTGGAAAGAGCGGAAAAACTCAGGGAAAATGTGGGGGGAAAGGGCGGGAAAAAGAGTGGGAAAACCAGGGAAAAGCTGAGGGGAAAAGGGAGGGAAAAACTGAGGGGAAATGTGGGGGAAAACAGGGAAAATCTGAGGGGAAAAAGGCAGGAAAAACTGAGGGGGAAAAGGCGGGAAAAATTGAGGGGAAATGTGGGGAAAAGGAGTAAAATATCTGAGGGGAAAAGGGAGGGAAAACCTGAGGGGAAATGTGGGAGAAAACAGGGAAAAACTGAGGGAAAATGTGGGAAAAAGGGCAGGAATAGGGCGGGAAAAACTGAAGGGAAAAGGGTGGAAAACCTGAGGGGAAATGAGGGGGAAAAGGCGGGAAAAGAATCCCGAGGCCGTGATGGATTGTGGGGAAAGCAGCAGGAGCTGGGCCTGGCCGCTCCTCACCTGGGGGAAATGGGGATTGAGGGGTTAGGGAAAAGTGGGAGGAAGAGAAGGGCAAACTGAGGGGAAAAGGAGGGAAAAACTGAGGGGTAAAGGGCGGGAAAAACTGAGGGGAAATGTGGGGGAAAACAGGGAAAAACTGAGGGGAAATGTGGCAGAAAACAGGGAAAAACTGAGGGGAAAAGGGTGGGAAAAACTGAGGGAAAATGTGGGGGAAAGGGTGGGAAAACCAGGAAAACTGAGGGGAAAAGTGTGGAGAAAAGGGCAGGGAAAATGTGGGGGGAAAGGGCGGGAAAAACTGAGGGGAAATGTGGGGGAAAGGAGTAAAAACTGAGGGGAAAAGGGTGGAGAAAAGGGCAGGAAAAACTGAGGGGGAAAAGTGGGAGCAAACAGGGAAAAACTGAGGGGGAAAGGGTGGGAAAAACTGAGGGGAAATGTGGGGGAAAGGGAGGAAAACCAGGGAAAAACTGAGGGAAAAAGTGTGGAGAAAAGGGCAGGAAAAACTGAGGGAAAAGTGGGGGGAAAGAGAAAAACTGAGGGGAAATGTGGGGGAAAGGGAAGGAAAAACTGAGGGGGAAAGAGAGGGAAAAACTGAGGGAAAACCTTGGGGAAAGGGCAGGGAAAAGAGCAGGAAAAATGGAGGAAAATGTGGGAAAAAGGGCAGGAAAAGGGTGGGAAAAACTGAGGGGAAATGAGAGGGAAAAGGCGGGAAAAGAATCCGAGGCCGTGATGGATTGTGGGGAAAGCAGCAGGAGCTGGCCTGGCCGCTCCTCACCTGGGGAAATGGGGATTGAGGGGTTAGGGAAAAGTGGGAGGAAGGGAAGGAAAACTGAGGGAAATGTGGGGGAAAGGGCGGGAAATGTGAGGGGAAATGTGGGAAAAGAGTGGGAAAAACTGAGGGGAAAAGGATGGAGAAAAGGGCAGGAAAAACTGAGAGGGAAAGGGTGGGAAAAACTGAGGAGAAATGTGGGAGAAAACAGGGAAAAACTGAGGGAAATGTGGGAAAAAGGGCAGGAAAAGGGTGGGAAAAACTGAGGGGAAATGTAAGGGAAAACAGGGAAAAACTGAGGGGGAAAAGGGCGGGAAAAACTGAGGGGAGAAGTGGGAAAATGGGCGGGAAAAAGTGAAGGGAAATGTGGGGAAAAGGGTGGGGAAAAGACGGAAAACTTGAGGGGAAAAAGGGCAGGAAAAGGGAGGGAAAAACTGAAGAGAAAAGAGTGGGAAAAACTGAGGGAAATGTGGGGGAAACTGAGGGAAAATGTGGGGGGAAAGGGCGGGGAAAAACTGAGGGGAAATGTGGGGGAAAGGGTAGGGAAAAGAGCAGGAAAAACAGAGGGGAATATGTGGGGGAAAGGACAGGAAAAACTGAGGGGAAATGAGGGGGAAAACAGGGAAAAACTGAGGGGAAAAGGGCGGGAAAAACTGAGGGGAAACGTGGGAAAAAGGGAAGGAAAAGGGTGGGAAAACCTGAGGGGAAATGTGGGAAAAGGCGGGAAAAGAATCCGGAAGCCGTGATGGATTGTGGGGAAAGCAGCAGGAGCTGGGCCTGGCCGCTCCTCACCTGGGGGAAATGGGGATTGAGGGGTTAGGGAAAAGTGGGAGGAAGGGAAGGGAAAGGGAGGGGAAAAGAAGGGAAAATGTGAGGGGAAAAGGTAGGAAAAACTGAGGGGAAATGTGGGAAAAACTGAGGGGAAATGTGGGGAAAAGAGTGGGGAAACCAGGGAAAACTGGGGGGAAAAGGGTGGGAAAAACTGAAGGAAAAAGAGTGGGAAAACCTGAGGGGAAATGTGGGGGAAAACAGGGAAAAACTGAGAGGGAAAGGGTGGGAAAAACTGAGGGGAAATGTGGGAAAAACTGAGGGGAAATGTGGGGAAAAGGGTGGGAAAAACTGAAGGGAAAAGCGTGGGAAAAACTGAGGGGAAATGTGGGGGAAAACAGGGAAAAACTGAGGGGAAATGTGGGAAAAAGGGCAGGAAAAGGGTGGGAAAAACTGAAGGGAAAAGAGTGGGAAAACCTGAGGGGAAATGTGGGGAAAAGAGTGGGAAAACCAGGAAAAAACTGAAGGGAAATGGGCAGGAAAAACTGACAGAAAAAGAGCAGGAAAATGTGAGGGGAAATAGTGGGAAAATCTGAGGGGGAAAGAGCGGGAAAACTGAGGGGAAAAGGAGGGGAAATGTGAGGGGGAAAGGGTGGGAAAAACTGAGGGGAAATGTGGGGAAAAGGGGTAAAAACTGAGAGGAAAAGGGTGGAGAAAAGGGCAGGAAAAACTGAGGGGGAAAAGTGGGAGCAAACAGGGAAAAACTGAGGGAAAATGTGGGGGAAAGGGCAGGAATAGGGTGGGAAAAATGGAAAGGAAAAGTGTGGGAAAACCTGAGGGGAAATGAGAGGGAAAACCTGAGGGGAAATGTGGGGGAAAACAGGGAAAAACTGAGAGGAAAAGGGCGGGAAAAACTGAGGGAAAATGTGGGAAAAAGGGCAGGAAAAGGGTGGGAAAAACTGAAGGGAAAAGAGTGGGAAAACCTGAGGGGAAATGAGGGGGAAAAAGGCGGGAAAAGAATCCGGAACCTGTGATGGACTCTGGGGAAAGCAGCAGGAGCTGGGCCTGGCCGCTCCTCACCTGGGGGAAATGGGGATTGAGGGGTTAGGGAAAAGTGGGAGGAAGGGAAGGGAAAACTGAGGGGATAAGTGGGGGAAAACGGTGGGAAAACCAGGGAAAAACTGAGGGGAAAAGGGTGGAGAAAAGGGCAGGAAAAACTGAGAGGGAAAGGGCGGGAAAAACTGAGGGGAAATGTGGGAGCAAACAGGGAAAAACTGAGGGGAAATGTGGGAAAAAC
Organism: Zonotrichia albicollis; assembly: GCF_047830755.1. Taxonomy (NCBI): domain Eukaryota; kingdom Metazoa; phylum Chordata; class Aves; order Passeriformes; family Passerellidae; genus Zonotrichia; species Zonotrichia albicollis. The sequence continues at coordinate 41,912 of NW_027428372.1, read as the reverse complement.
TGAAGGGAAAAGAGTGGGAAAATCTGAGGGGAAATGTGGGGAAAAGAGTGGGAAAGCCAGGGAAAACTGAGGGGAAAAGTGGAAAAATGGGCAGGAAAAAGTGAAGGGAAATGTGGAGAAAAGGGTGGGGAAAACAGGAGAAAACTGAGGGGAAATGTGGGAAAAAGGAGTAAAAACTGAGGGGAAAAGGGTGCAGAAAAGGGCAGGGAAAACTGAGGGGAAAAGTGGGAAAATGGGCAGGAAAAAGTGAAGGGCAATGTGGGGAAAAGGGTGGGGAAAAGAGGGAAAACTTGAGGGAAAAGGGCAGAGAAAACTGAGAGAAAATGTGGGGGAAAACAGGGAAAAACTGAGGGGAAAAGTGAAAAAATGGGCAGGAAAAAGTGAGGGAAATGTGGGGAAACAGGTGGGGAAAACTGAGGGAAAATGTGGGAAAAAGGGCAGGGAAAGGGTGGGAAAAACTGAAGGGAAAAAAATGGGAAAACCTGAGGGGAAATGTGGAGAAAAGGGCAGGAAAACCAGGGAAAAACTGAGGGGAAAAGAGTGGAGAAAAGGGTGGGAAAAACTGAGGGGAAAGCGGAAAAATGGGATGGAAAATAGGAAGGAAAATGTGAGGAAAAAGGTCTGGAAAACAGGGAAAAACTGAGGGAAAAGGGTGGAGAAAAGGGCAGGAAAATCTGAGAGGAAAAGTGAAAAAATGGGCAGGAAAAAGTGAAGGGAAATGTGGGGAAAAGGTAGGGAAAAGAGGGAAAATGTGGGGGAAAACAGGGAAAAACTGAGGGGGAAAGGGTGGGAAAAACTCAGTGGAAAAGGGTGGAGAAAAGGGCAGGAAAAACTGAGGGGAAGTGAAAAAATGGGCAGGAAAAAGTGAAGGGAAATTTGGGGAAAAGGGTGGGGAAAACTGAGGGGAAATGTGGGAAGAAGGGCAGGAAAGAGTGGGAAAAACTGAAAGGAAAAGAGTGGGAAAACCTGAGGGGAAATGTGGGGAAAAGGGCAAGAAAAGGGTGGGGAAAAATGAAGAGAAAAGAGTGGGAAAAAATGAGAGGAAATGTGGGGGAAAACAGGGGAAAACTGAGGGGGAAAGGGAGGGGAAAACTGAGGGAAAATGTGGGGGGAAAAGGCGGGAAAAACTGAGGGGAAATGTGGTGGAAAACAGGGAAAAACTGAGGGGAAACGTGGGGAAAAGGGCAGGAAAAGGGTGGGAAAAACTGAAGGGAAAAGAGTGGGAAAAACTGAGGGGAAATGTGGGGGAAAACAGGGAAAACTGAGGGGGAAAGGGCAGGAAAACGTGGGAAAAAGGGCAGGAATAGGGTGGGAAAAATTGAGGGGAAAAAGGTGGTAAAAACTGAGGGGAAATGTGGGAGAAAACAGGAAAAAACTGAGGGGAAAAGAGTGGAGAAAAGGGCAGGAAAAACTGAGGGGAGAAGTGGGAAAATGGGCGGGAAAAACTGAAGGGAAAAGAGTGGGAAAACCTGAGGGGAAATGAGAGGGAAAAGGCGGGAAAAGAATCCCGAGGCCGTGATGGATTGTGGGGAAAGCAGCAGGAGCTGGGCCTGGCCGCTCCTCACCTGGGGGAAATGGGGATTGAGGGGTTGGGGAAAAGTGGGAGGAAGGGAAGGGAAAGGGAGGGGAAAAAGAGGGAAAATGTGAGGGGGAAAGGGAGGGAAAAACTGAGGGGAAATGTGGGAAAATTGTTGGGAAAAAGTGAAGAGAAATGTGGGGGAAAGGGTGGGGAAAAGAGGGAAAACTTGAGGGGAAAAGGGCAGGGAAAACTGAGGGGAAAAGAGTGGGAAAACCTGAGGGGAAATGTAGGGAAAAGAGTGGGAAAACCAGGGAAAAACTGAGGGGGAAAGGGCGGGAAAATGAGGGGGAAAAGGTGGGAAAAACTGAGGGGAAATGTGGGGAAAAGGGCAGGAAAAGAGTGGGAAAACCTGAGGGGAAATGTGGGGGAAAACAGGGAAAAACTGAGGGGAAAAGGGCGGGAAAATGTGAGGGGGAAAGGGAGGGAAAAACTGAGGGGAAAAGTGGGGGAAAGGGAGGGAAAATGTGAGGGGAAAAGGGCGGGAAAAACTGAGGGGGAAAAGGCAGGAAAAACTGAATGGGAAAGGATGGGAAAAACTGAGGGAAAATGTGGGAAAAGGGCGGGAAAACCAGGGAAAAACTGAGGGAAAAGTGTGGAGAAAAGGGCAGGAAAAACTGAGGGGAAAAGTGGGAGCAAACAGGGAAAAACTGAGGGAAAGTGTGGGGGGAAAAGGCGGGAAAAACTGAGGGGAAAAGGGTGGGAAAAACTGAGGGGAAATGTGGGGAAAAGGAGTAAAAACTGAGGGTAAAAGGGTGGAGAAAAGGGCAGGAAAAAGTGAGGGGGAAAAGTGGGAGCAAACAGGGAAAAACTGAGGGAAAACGTGGGAAAAAGGGCAGGAAAAGGGTGGGAAAAACGGAAAGGAAAAGAGTGGGAAAACCTGAGGGGAAAAGAGTGGGAAAACCTGAGGGGAAATGTGGGGGAAAACAGGGAAAAACTGAGGGGAAAAGGGCAGGAAAACCTGAGGGAAAACGTGGGAAAAAGGGCAGGAAAAGGGTGGGAAAAACTGAAGGGAAAGGAGTGGGAAATCCTGAGGGGAAATGAGAGGGAAAAGGCGGGAAAAGAATCCCGAGGCCGTGATGGATTGTGGGGAAAGCAGCAGGAGCTGGGCCTGGCCGCTCCTCACCTGGGGGAAATGGGGATTGAGGGGTCAGGGAAAAGTGGGAAGGGAAAACTGAGGGAAAAGTGAGGGGGAAAGGAGGGAAAAACTGGGGGGAAATGTGGGGGAAAACAGGGAAAAAACTGAGGGGAAATGTGGGGAAAAGGGCAGGAAAAGGGAGGGAAAAACTGAAAGAAAAAGAGTGGGAAAACCTGAGGGGAAATGTGGGAAAAACTGAAGGGAAAAGAGTGGAAAAACCTGAGGGGAGATGTGGGGGAAAGAGTGGGAAAACCAGGGGAAAACTGAGGGGAAAAGGGCGGGAAAATGTGAGGGGGAAAGGGCGGGAAAAACCGAGGGAAAATGTGGGGAAAAGGGCAGGAAAAGGGTGGAAAAAACTGAAGGGAAAAGAGTGGGAAAACCTGAGGGGAAATGTGGGGAAACTGAGGGAAAATGTGGGGGGAAAGGGCGGGAGAAACTGAGGGGGAAAGGGCAGGAAAAACTGAGTGGAAATGTGGGGGGAAACAGGGAAAAACTGAGGGGAAATGTGGGAAAAAGGGCAGGAGAAACTGAGGGAAAAACATAGGAAAAATGGCAGGAAAAACTGAAGGGAAAAGAGTGGGAAAACCTGAGGGGAAATGTGGGGAAACTGAGAGAAAATGTGGGGGGAAAGGGTGGGAAAATGTGGGAAAAAGGGCAGGAAAAGGGTGGGAAAACCTGAGGGGAAATGTGGGGAAAAGAGTGGGAAAAGAATCCCGAGGCCGTGATGGATTGTGGGGAAAGCAGCAGGAGCTGGGCCTGGCCGCTCCTCACCTGGGGGAAATGGGGATTGAGGGGTTAGGGAAAAGTGGGAGGAAGGGAAAAGGAAACTGAGGGGAAAAAGAGGGAAAATGTGAGGGGGAAAGGGCGGGAAAAACTGAGGGGAAATGTGGCGGAAAACAGGGAAAAACTGAGGGGAAATGTGAGGGGAAAAGGGAGGGAAAACTGAGGGGAAATGTGGGAAAAACTGAAGGGAAAAGAGTGGGAAAACCTGAGGGGAAATGTGGCGGAAAGAGTGGGAAAACCAGGGAAAAACTGAGGGGGAAAGGGCAGAAAAAACTGAGGGGGAAAGGCAGGAAAAACTGAGGGGAAAAAAGTGGGAAAAACTGAGGGGAAAGGGTGGGAAAAACTGAGGGGAAACATGGGAAAAAGGGCAGGAAAAGAGTGGGAAAAACTGAAGAGAAAAGAGTGGGAAAAACTGAGGGGAAATGTGGGAAAAAGAGTGGGAAAACCAGGGAAAACTGAGGGGAAAAGAGCGGGAAAAACTGAGGGGGAAGGGCGGGAAAAACAGAGGGGAAATGTGGGGGAAAGGAGTAAAAACTGAGGGGAAAAAGGTGTGGAAAAGGGCAGGAAAAACTGAGGGGGAAAGTGGAAAAATAGGTGGGAAAAAGTGAAGGAAAGGTGGGGAAACAGGTGGGGAAAAGTGAGGGAAAAGGTGGGAAAAAGGGCAGGGAAAGAGTGGGAAAAACTGAAGGGAAAAGAGTGGGAAAACCTGAGGGGAAATGTGGGGAAACTGAGAGAAAATGTGGGGGGAAAGGGTGGGAAAATGTGGGGAAAAGGGCAGAAAAGGGTGGGAAAAACTGAAGGGAAAGGAGTGGGAAAACCTGAGGGGAAATGAGAGGGAAAAGGCGGGAAAAGAATCCGAGGCCGTGATGGATTCAGGGAAAGCAGCAGGAGCTGGCCTGGCCGCTCCTCACCTGGGGAAATGGGGATTGAGGGGTTAGGGGAAAGTGGGAGGAAGGGAAGGGAAAACTGAGGGGAAATGTGAGGGGGAATGTGAGGGGGAAAGCCAGGGAAAAACTGAGGGAAAAGGGTGGGAAAAGCTGAGGGGAAATGTGGGGAAAAGAGTGGGAAAACCAGGAAAAACTGAGGGGAAAAGGGCGGGAAAATGTGGGGAAAACAGGGAAAAACTGAGGGGAAATGGGCAGGAAAAGGGTGGGAAAACTGAAGGGAAAAGAGTGGGAAAACGTGAGGGGAAATGTGGGGAAACTGAGGGAAAATGTGGGGGGAAAGGGTGGGAAAAAGAGTGGGAAAACCAGGGAAAAGCTGAGGGGAAAAGGGCGGGAAAAACTGAGGGGAAATGTGGGGGAAAGGAGTAAAAACTGAGGGGAAAAGGGTGGAGAAAAGGGCAGGAAAAACTGAGGGGGAAAAGTGGGAGCAAACAGGGAAAAACTGAGGGAAAATGTGGGGGAAAAAGGCGGGAAAAACTGAGGGGAAATGTGGGGAAAAGGGCAGGAAAAGGGTGGGAAAAACTGAAGGGAAAGGAGTGGGAAAACCTGAGGGGAAATGTGGGGAAACTGAGGGAAAATGTAGGGGGAAAAGGGCGGGAAAACTGAGGGAAAACGTGGGGAAAACAGGGAAAAACTGAGGGAGAAAAGGCGGGAAAAACGGAGGGAAAATGTGGGAAAAAGGTGGGAAAAACCTGAGGGGGAAAGGGTGGGAAAAACTGAGGGGAAATGTGGGAAAAACTGAAGGGAAAAGAGTGGGAAAACCTGAGGGGAAATGAGGGGGAAAGGAGGGAAAAGAATCCCGAGGCCGTGATGGACTCTGGGGAAAGCAGCAGGAGCTGGGCCTGGCCGCTCCTCACCTGGGGGGAAATGGGATTGAGGGGTTAGGGAAAAGTGGGAGGAAGGGAAGGGAAAACTGAGGGGAAAAGTGGGGGGGAAAGGGAGGGAAAAACTGAGGGGGAAATGTGGGAAAAAGGGCAGGAAAAGGGTGGGAAAAACCGAGGGGAAATTTGGGGAAAAGAGTGGGAAAACCAGGGAAAACTGAGGGAAAAGGGCGGGAAAAACTGAAGGGGAAAGAGCGGGAAAAACTGAGGTAAAATGTGGGGGAAAGGAGTAAAAACTGAGGGGAAAAGGGTGCAGAAAACGGCAGGAAAAACTGAGGGGGAAAAGTGGGAGGAAACAGGGAAAAACTAAGGGAAAATGTGGAAAAAAAGGCGGGAAAACCTGAGGGGAAATGTGGCGGAAAACAGGGAAAAACTGTGGGGAAATGTGGGGAAAAGGGCAGGAAAAGGGTGGGAAAAACTGAAGGAAAAGAGTGGGAAAATCTGAGGGGAAATGTGGGGAAAAGAGTGGGAAAACCAGGAAAAACTGAGGGGAAAGGGTGGGAAAAAGGGCAGGAAAAGAGTGGGAAAAATGGAAGGGAAAAGAGTGGGAAAACCTGAGGGGAAATGTGGGGGAAAGGGTGGGAAAACCAGGGAAAAACTGAGGGGAAAAGGGAGGGAAAAACTGAGGGGAAATGTGGGAGAAAGGAGTAAAAACTGAGAGGAAAAGGGTGCAGAAAAGGGCGGGAAAAACTGAGGGGGAAAAATGGGAGCAAACAGGGAAAAACCGAGGAAAATGTGGGAAAAAGGGCAGGAAAAGGGTGGGAAAAACTGAAGGGAAAAGAGTGGGAAAACCTGAGGGGAAATGAGAGGGAAAAGGCGGGAAAAGAATCCCGAGGCCGTGATGGACTCTGGGGAAAGCAGCAGGAGCTGGGCCTGGCCGCTCCTCACCTGGGGGAAATGGGGATTGAGGGGGTCAGGGAAAAGTGGAAGAAGGGAAGGGAAAGGAGGGGAAATGTGAGGGGGAAAGGGTGGGAAATGTGAGGGGAAAAGGGCGGGAAAACGGTGGGAAAGCCAGGGAAAAACTGAGGGGAAAAGGAGGGAAAAACTGAGGGGAAATGTGGGAGAAAACAGGGAAAAACTGAGGGGAAATGTGGGGGAAAGGAGTAAAAACTGAGGGGGAAAGGGTGGAGAAAAGGGCAGGAAAACCAGGGAAAAACTGGGGGGATAAAGGGTGGAGAAAAGGGCAGGAAAATCTGAAAGGAAAAGTGAAAAAATGGGCAGGAAAAAGTGAAGGGAAATGGAAAAACTGAGGGGAAAAGGGTGCAGAAAAAGGCAGGAAAAACTGAGGGGAGAAGTGGGAAAATGGGCAGGAAAAAGTGAAGGGAAATTTGGGGGGAAGGGTGGGGAAAAGAGGGGAAATTTGAAGGGAAAAGGGCAGGGAAAGGGTGGGAAAAACTGAAGGGAAAAGAGTGGGAAAAACTGAGGGGAAATGTGGGGGAAAGAGTGGGAAAACAGTGAAAAACTGAGGGGAAAAAGACGGGAAAAACTGAGGGAAAATGAGGGAAAAACTGAAGGGAAATGAGTGGGAAAAACTAAGGGGAAATGTGGGGGAAAACAGGGAAAAACTGAGGGGGAAAAGGCGGGAAAAACTGAGGGGAAATGTGGGGGAAAGGGTAGGGAAAAGTGCAGGAGAAACAGAGGGAATATGTGGGAGAAAGAGCAGGAAAAACTGAAGGGAAAAGGGAGGGAAAACCTGAGGGGAAATGTGGGGAAAACAGGGAAAAACTGAGGGGAAAAGGGCGGGAAAAACTGAGGGAAAATGTGGGGAAAAGGGCAGGGAAAGGGTGGGAAAAACTGTGGGGAAAAGAGTGGGAAAAAATGAGAGGAAATGTGGGGGAAAACAGGGGAAAACTGAGGGGAAAAGGGCGGGAAAAACTGAGGGAAAATGTGGGGGAAAGGGCAGGAAAAGGGTGGGAAAAACTGAAGGGAAAAGAGTGGGAAAACCTGAGGGGAAATGAGAGGGAAAAGGCGGGAAAAGAATCCCGAGGCCGTGATGGATTGTGGGGAAAGCAGCAGGAGCTGGGCCTGGCCGCTCCTCACCTGGGGGAAATGGGGATTGAGAGGTTAGGGAAAAGTGGAAGAAGGGAAGGGAAAACTGAGGGGAAAAGTGGGGGAAAGGGAGGGGAAATGTGAGGGGAAAAGGGTGGGAAAAACTGAGGAAAATGTGGGGGAAAATAGGAAAAAACTGAGGGGAAAAGGGCGGGAAAAACTGAGGGGAAACATGGGAAAAACTGAAGGGAAACGAGTGGGAAAAACTAAGGGGAAATGTGGGGGAAAACAGGGAAAAACTGAGGGGGAGAGGGCAGGAAAAACTGAGGGAAAATTTGGAGAAAACAGAGGGGAAATGCGGGAAAAACTGAGGGGAAAGGGAGGGAAAATCTGAGGGGAAATGTGGGGGAAAGGGCAGGAAAAACTGAGGGGAAAAGGCGGGAAAAACTGAGGGGAAATGTGGGAGAAAGGAGTAAAACCTGAGGGGAAAAGGGGTGCAGAAAAGGGCAGGAAAAACTGAGGGGAGAAGTGGGAGCAAACAGGGAAAAACTGAGGGAAAATGTGGGAAAAAGAGTGGGAACACCAGGGAAAAACTGAGCGTAAAAGGGCGGGAAAAACTGAGGGGAAATGTGGGGGAAAACAGAAAAACTGAGGGAAAATGTAGGGGGAAAAGACAGGAAAAACTGAAGGGGAAAGGGCGAGAAAAACTGAGGGAAAATGTGGGGGACAACAGGGAAAAACTGAGGGAAAATGTGGGGGAAAAAAAGGGAAAAACTGTGGGGGAAAGGCAGGAAAAACTGAGGGAAAATGTGGGAAAAACTGAAGAGAAAAGAGTGGGAAAACCTGAGGGGAAATGTGGGGAAAAGAGTGGGAAAACCAGGGAAAACTGAGGGGAAAAGAGCGGGAAAAACTGAGGGGGAAAGGGAGGGGAAATGTGAGGGGAAATGTGTGAAAACTGATGAGGAAATGTGGGGAAAAACAGGAAAAAACTGAAGGGAAAAGAGTGGGAAAACCTGAGGGGAAATGTGGGGAAAAGAGTGGGAAAACCAGGGAAAAACTGAGGGGAAAAGGGCGGAAAAAACTGAAGAGAAAAGAGTGGGAAAACCTGAGGGGAAATGTGGGGAAAAGGGCAAGAAAAGGGTGGGAAAAAATGAAGAGAAAAGAGTGGGAGAAAATGAGAGGAAATGTGGGGGAAAACAGGGAAAAACTGAGGGGCAAAGGGAGGGGAAAACTGAGGGGAAATGTGGGAAAAAAGGCAGGAAAAGGGTGGGAAAAACTGAAGGGAAAAGAGTGGGAAAACCTGAGGGGAAATGAGGGGGAAAAGGCGGGAAAAGAATCCCGAGGCCGTGATGGATTGTGGGGAAAGCAGCAGGAGCTGGGCCTGGCCGCTCCTCACCTGGGGGAAATGGGGATTGAGGGGTTAGGGAAAAGTGGGAGGAAGGGAAGGGAAAACTGAGGGGAAAAGTGGGGGAAAACAGGGAAAAACTGAGGGGAAATGTGGGGGAAAACAGGGAAAAACTGAGAGGAAATGTGGGGGAAAACAGAGGGGGAAAGGGAGGAAAAACTGAGGGGGAAAGCAGGGAAAAACTGAGGGAAAACGTGGGGGAAAGGGCAGGAAAAACTGAGGGGAAAAGTGAGGAAAAGGGTGGGAAAAACTGAGGGGAAAAGTGTGAGGAAACAGGGAAAAACTGAGGGAAAATGTGGGGGAAAGGGCAGGAATAGGGTGGGAAAAATGGAAAGGAAAAGTGTGGGAAAACCAGAGGGGAAATGAGAGGGAAAACCTGAGGGGAAATGTGGGGGAAAACAGGGAAAAACTGAGAGGAAAAGGGCGGGAAAAACTGAGGGAAAATGTGGGGAAAAGGGCAGGAAAAGGGTGGGAAAAACTGAAGGGAAAAGAGTGGGAAAACCTGAGGGGAAATGAGAGGGAAAAGGCGGGAAAAGAATCCCGAGGCCGTGATGGATTGTGGGGAAAGCAGCAGGAGCTGGGCCTGGCCGCTCCTCACCTGGGGGAAATGGGGATTGAGGGGTTAGGGAAAAGTGGGAGGAAGGGAAGGGAAAGGGAGGGGAAAAGGAGGGAAAATGTGAGGGGGAAAGGGTGGGAAAAACTGAGGGGAAATGGGGGGAAAAGAGTGGGAAAACCAGGGAAAAACTGAGGGGGAAAGGGCGGGAAAATGTGAGGGGGAAAGGGTGGGAAAATGAGAGGGAAAATGTGGGGAAAACGGTGGGAAAGCCAGGGAAAAACTGAGGGGAAAGGGTGGGAAAAAATGAGGGGAAATGCGGGAAAAAGGGTAGGAAAAGAGTGGGAAAAACTGAGGGGAAATGAGGGGAAAAGGGAGGGAAAACCAGGGAAAAACTGAATGGGAAAGGGTGGGAAAAAACTGAGGGGAAATGTGGGGGAAAGGGAGGGAAAACCAGGGAAAAACTGAGGGAAAAAGTGTGGAGCAAAGGGCAGAAAAACTGAGGAAAAGTGGGGGGAAACAGGAAAAACTGAGGAAAATGGGAGAAAAGGCAGAAAAACTGAGGGGAAAAGGGTGGGAAAAACTGAGGGGAAAAAGTGGGAAAATGGCAGGGGGGGAAGTGAAGGGAAATGTCTGGAAAAGGGTGGGGAAAAAAGGAAAAAACTGAGGGGAAAAGGGGTGCAGGAAAGGGCAGGAATAACTAAGGAAAAACGTGGAAAAAAACAGGGAAAAACTGAGGGAAAATATGGGATGAAGGCAGGAGAAAGGGCAGGAAAAACTGAGGGGAAAAAGGAAGAGTAATGTATAATCGAAGGGGAAAAACTGAGGGCAAATGGCTGACGAAAAAGGGCAGGAAAAATTGGGGGGAAGTTGAAAGATTGAAGGGAAATGTGGGGAAAACAGTGGGGAAAACAGGGAAAAACTGAGGAGAAAAGGGTGGAGAAAAGGGCAGGGAAAACTGAAGGGAAAAAGAGTGGGAAAAACTGAGGGGAAAAGTGGGGAAAAGAGTGGGAAAACAGGGAAAACTGAGGGGAAAAGAGTGAAGAAAAGGGCAGGAAAAACTGAGGGGAAAAGGGTGGGAAAAAGAGTGGGAAAAACTGAGAGAAAATGTGGAGGAAAGGGTGGCAAAAACTGAGGGAAAAACTGAGGGGAAATGTGGGAAAAAGGAGTAAAAACTGAGGGGAAAAGGGTGGAGAAAAGGGCAGGAAAAACTGAGAGGAAAAGTGAAAAAAATGGGCAGGAAAAAGTGAAGGGAAAAGCGGAGAAAAGGGTGGGGAAAAGAGGGAAAACTTGAGGGGAAAAGGGCAGGGAAAGGGTGGGAAAAATTGAAGGGAAAAGAGTGGGAAAACCTGAGGGGAAATGTGGGGAAAAGGGCAGGAAAACCAGGGAAAAACTGAGGGAAAAGGGTGGAGAAAAGGGCAGGAAAAACTGAGGGGAAAGTGGGAAAATGGGATGGAAAACAGGAAGGAAAATGTGAGGAAAAAGGTCTGGAAAACAGGGAAAAACTGAGGGAAAAGGGTGGAGAAAAGGGCAGGGAAATCTGAGAGGAAAAGTGAAAAAATGGGCAGGAAGAAAATGAAAGGAAATGTGGGGAAAAGTGTGGGGAAAAGAGGAAAAAACTGAGGGAAAAATGTGGGAAAAGAGCAGGGAAAAGAGCAGGAGAAACAAGGAAAATGAGAGGGAAAAGGGTGGAAAAACTGAGGGGAAAGAATGGGAAAAACTATGGGGAAAAGGGTGGAGAAAAGGGCAGGAAAAACAAGGAAAAGTGGGGGAAATGGAAAAACTGAGGGAAAATGTGGGGGAAAAAGGCCGGAAAATCTGAGGGGAAAAGGGCAGGAAAAACTGAGGGGGAAAGGGGAAAAATGGGCGGAAAAAGTGAAGGGAAATGTGGAGAAAAGGGCAGGAAAAACTGAAGAGAAAAGAGTGGAAAAAAACTGAGGGGAAATGTGGGGAAAAGGGTGGGAAAAACAGGGAAAAACTGAGGGAAAAAGGTGAGAAAAGGGCAGGAAAATCTGAGAGGAAAAGTGAAAAAATGGCCAGGAAAAGTGAAGGGAAATTTGGGGAAAGGGTGGAGAAAACAGAGAAAAAGTGAGGGGAAATGTGGGAAAAAGGACAGGGAAAACAGAGGGGAAAGTGGAAAAATGGATGGAAAATAGGAAGGAAAATGTGAGGAAAAAGGTCTGGAAAACAGGGAAAAAGTGAGGGAAAAGGGTGCAGAAAAGGGCAGGAAAATCTGAGAGGAAAAGTGAAAAAATGGGCAGGAAAAAGTGAAGGGAAATGTGGGAAAAAGGGTGGGGAAAAGAGGAAAAACTTGAGGGGAAAAGGGCAGGGAAAGGGTGGGAAAAACTGAAGGGAAAAAAATGGGAAAACCTGAGTGGAAATGTGGGGAAAAGGGCAGGAAAACCAGGGAAAAACTGAGGGGAAAAGAGTGGGAAAACCTGAGGGGAAAAGGGTGGAGAAAAGGGCAGGAAAATCTGAGAGGAAAAGTGAAAAAATGGGCAGGAAAAAGCGAAGGGAAATGTGGGGAAAAGAGTGGAGAAAACAGGAAAAAACTGAGGGAAAATGTGGGAAAAAGGGCAGGGAAAACTGAGAGGAAAGTGAAAAAATGGGATGGAAAATAGGAAGGAAAATGTGAGAAAAAAGGTCTGGAAAACCAGGGAAAAACTGAGGGAAAATGTGGGAAAAAGCGCAGGGAAAACTGGGGGGAAAAGTGAGAAAAAACTGAAGGAAAAACAGAAAATGTGGGGAAAAACTGAGGGGAAAAAGGCAGGAAAAACTGAGGGGAAAAGGGTGGAGAAAAGGGCAGGAAAAATCTGAGAGGAAAAGTGAAAAAATGGGCAGGAAAAAGTGAAGGGAAATTTGGGGGAAAGGGTGGGGAAAAGAGGAAAAACTTGAGGCGAAAAAGGCAGGGAAAGAGTGGGAAAAACTGAAGGGAAGAGTGGGAAAAACTGAGGGGAAATGTGGGGAAAAGAGTGGGAAAACCAGGGAAAAACTGAGGGGGAAAGGGTGGGAAAATGTGGGGAAAAACAGGGAAAAACTGAGGGAAAATGTGGGGAAAAGGGCAGGAAAACCAGGGAAAAACTGAGGGAAAAAGGGTGGAGAAAAGGGCAGGAAAATCTGAGAGGAAAAGTGAAAAAATGGGCGGGAAAAAGTGAAGGGAAATGTGGGGAAAACTGAGGGAAAAGGGTGGAGAAAAGGGCAGGAAAAACTGAGGGGAAAAGTGAAAAAATGGGCAGGAAAAAGTGAAGAGAAATGAGGGGAAAAGGGTGGGGAAAAGAGGGAAAACTGAGGGGAAAAAAGTGGGGAAAAGGCAGGAAAAACTGAAGGGAAAAGAGTGGGAAAACCTGAGAGGAAATGTGGGGAAAAGGACAGGAAAACCAGGGAAAACCTGAGGGAAAAGTGTGGAGAAAAGGGCAGGAAAAACTGAGGGGAAAAGTGGAAAAATGGGCTGGAAAATGGGAAGGGAAATGTGAGGGAAAAGGTCTGGAAAACAGGGAAAAACTGAGGGGAAAATGGTGGAGAAAAAGGGCAGGAAAATCTGAGAGGAAAAAGTGAAAAAATGGGCAGGAAAAAGTGAAGGGAAATTTGGGGAAAAGGGTGGGGAAAACTGAGGGGAAAAGTAAGAAAAAACTGAAGGAAAGAAGGAAAATGTGGGGAAAAACTGAGGGGGAAAAAGGCAGGAAAACCTGAGGGGAAAATGGGTGGAGAAAAGGGCAGGAAAATCTGAGAGGAAAAGTGAAAAAATGGGCAGGAAAAAGTGAAGGGAAATTTGGGGAAAAGAGGAAAAAACTGAGAGAAAAATGTGGGAAAAGAGCAGGGAAAAGAGCAGGAGAAATAAGGAAACTGAGGGGAAAAGGGTGGAAAAACTGAGGGGAAAGAATGGGAAAAACTATGGGGAAAGGGTGGAGAAAGGGCAGGAAAAACTGAGGGGAAAGTGGAAAAATGGGCAGGAAAAAGTGAAGGGAAATGTGAGGGAAAAGGTCTGGAAAACAGGGAAAAACTGAGGGAAAAGGGTGGAGAAAAGGGCAGGAAAAACTGAGGGGAAAGCGGAAAAATGGGATGGAAAATAGAAGGAAAATGTGAGGAAAAAGGTCTGGAAAACAGGGAAAAACTGAGGGGAAAAGGGTGGAGAAAAGGGCAGGAAAATCTGAGAGGAAAAGTGGAAAAATGGCAGGAAAAAGTGAAGGGAAATTTGGGGAAAAGGGTGGGAAAAAGAGGGAAAATGTGGAGAAAAGGGCAGGGAAAACTGAGGGGAAAAGTGAGGAAAAACTGAAGGAAAGAAGGAAAATGGTGGGAAAACAGGGAAAAACTGAGGGGGAAAAGGCAGGAAAAACTGAGGGGAAAGGGTGGAAAAAGAGCAGGAAAAACTGAGAGAAAATGTGGAGGAAAGGGTGGCAAAAACTGAGGGAAAAATTGAGGGAAAATGTGGGAAAAAGGAGTAAAAATTGAGGGGAAAAGGGTGGAGAAAAGGGCAGGAAAAACTGAGAGGAAAAGTGAAAAAATGGGCTGGAAAATGGGAAGGGAAATGTGGGGAAAAGGGTGGGGAAAAGAGGGGAAACTTGAGGGGAAAAAGGCAGGGAAAGAGTGGGAAAAATTGAAGGGAAAAGAGTGGGAAAAACTGAGGGGAAATGTGGGGAAAACAGGGGAAAACTGAGGGGGAAAGTAGGAAAGGAGGGGAAAAAAGTGAAGGGAAATGTGGGCAAAAGGGTGGGAAAAACTGAGGGAAAATGTGGAAAAAACTGAGGGGAAAAGGGTGAGAAAACCAGGGAAAACTGAGGGGAAAAGTGGGAAAATGGGGAAAAAAGTGAAGGGAAATGTGGGAGAAAGGAGTAAAAACTGAGGGGGAAAGGGTGGAGAAAAGGGCAGGAAAATCTGAGAGAAAAAGTGAAAAAATGGGCAGAAAAAGTGAAAGAAAATTTAGTAAAAAGAATTTTCTCACTTTTTTGATGGCGGCCTCGCGCTGCGCTGGGGTGAGGTTGGAGTGGATGCAGACGCCTGTGAGGGCTGAGGGAAGGCTGCAAACCTGGAAATAACAACATTCTGGATTTTTCTGGGATTTTATAAAGAAAAAATTCCCAAAAAAATCAGGAATGGGGGAATTACCTGGTCGTCCATGAGGGAGATGAGGGGGGAGACGACGATGGAGATGCAGCGGGGAGCGGCGGTGGTAGAGGAAGGCAGGGAGTTGGTAACAGAGGGATTTACCGAGCCTGTGGGCAGCAGCAGCAGCGTGGAGAGACCTGGAAAAATGGGAATTTTGGGGGGTTGGGAGAGGGGAAAAGAGGGAAAAACTGAGGGGGAAAAGCAGGGAAAATGTGGGGGGAAAAGGGCGGGAAAAACTGAGGGGAAATGTGGGGCAAAACTGAGGGGGAATGTGGGGAAAAAATGGGGAAAACTGAGGGGAAATGTGGGAAAAAATGGGGGAAAATTGAGGGAAAAGGGTGGGAAAAGCAGGGAAAAATGTGGGGGAAAAGGCGGGAAAAACTGAGGGAAAATGTGGGGAAAAGGGTGGGAAAAATGGTGGAAAAAACTGAGGGGAAAAGGGTGGGAAAAACTGAGGAAAATGTGGGGAAAAATGGGGAAAACTGAGGGGAAATGTGGGGAAGTGGGTGAGGAAAACAGGGAAAAACTGAGGGGAAAGGGCAGGAGAAAGAGGGAAAATGTGGGGGAAAAAAGCGGGAAAACTGAGGGGAAAAGGTGGGAAAAACTGAGGGGAAAAGGGCAGGAAAAACAGGGAAAATGTGGGGAAAAGAGTGGGAAAAGCTGAGGGGGAAAAGGGCAGGAAAAACTGAGGGGAAAAGTGAGGAAAAAATGGGGAAAACTGAGGGTAAATGTGGGGAAATGGGTGAGGAAAACAGGGAAAAACTGAGGGGAAAAGGCAGGAGAAAGAGGGAAAATGTGGGGAAAAGGGCAGGAAAAACTGAGGGAAAATGTAGTAAAAAGGGTGGGAAAAACTGAGGGGAAAAGTGGAAAAAGGGGCAGGAAGAACTGAAGGGAAATGCAGGAAAAAAAATGGGAAACCTGAGGGGAAATGTGGGGAAAAAATGGGGAAAACTGAGGGGAAATGTGGGGAAAAGGGTGGGAAAATTGAAGGAAATATTGGGAAAAACTGAGGGGAAAAGGGGCAGGAAAGGGCAGGTGAAGGAAAAAGAAAAGGAAAAAAAGCAAGGAAAAAATCAAGGAGAAAAAAGAGAGGGGAAATGGCAGCGAGTTGGGAACAGAGGGATTGAGCCGAGCCCGTGGCAGCAGCAGCAGCGTGGAGAGAGCTGGGAAAATGGAATTTTGGGGGGTTGGAGAGGGGAAAAACTATGGGAAATGTGGGGAAAAAAATGGGGAAAATTGAGGGGGAATGTGGGGAAAAAATGGGGAAAATTGAGGGGGAATGTGGGGAAAAATGGGGAAAAACTGAGGGGGAATGTGGGGAAAAAATGGGGAAAATTGAGGGGGAATGTGGGGAAAAAATGGGGAAAATTGAGGGGAAATGTGGGGAAAAAATGGGGGAAAATTGAGGGGAATGTGGGGAAAAAATGGGGAAAAACTGAGGGGGAATGTGGGGAAAAAATGGGGAAAATTGAGGGGGAATGTGGGGGAAAAAATGGGGAAAATTGAGGGGAAATGTGGGGAAAAAAATGGGGAAAATTGAGGGGAAATGTGAGGAAAAAAATGGGGAAAATTGAGGGGGAATGTGGGGAAAAAATGGGGGAAATTGAGGGGGAATGTGAGGAAAAAATGGGAAAATTGAGGGGAATGTGGGAAAAAATGGGGAAAATTGAGGGGGAATGTGAGGAAAAAATGGGGAAAATTGAGGGGGAATGTGGGGAAAAAATGGGGAAAATTGAGGGGAATGTGGGGGAAAAATGGGAAAATTGAGGGGGAATGTGGGGAAAAAATGGGGAAAATTGAGGGGAAATGTGGGGAAAATTGAGGGGAAATGTGGGGAAAAAATGGGGAAAATTGAGGGGAATGTGGGGAAAAAATGGGGAAAATTGAGGGGGAATGTGGGGAAAAAAATGGGGAAAACTGAGGGGGAATGTGGGGGAAAAATGGGGGAAATTGAGGGGAAATGTGGGGAAAAATGGGGGAAATAATGGGGAAAAATGAGGGGGAATGTGGGAAAAATGGGGGAAAATTGAGGGGAAATGCAGGGGAAAAAATGGGGAAAATTGAGGGGGAATGTGGGGAAAAAATGGGGAAAATTGAGGGAAATGTGGGGAAAAAATGGGGAAAATTGAGGGGGAATGTGGGGAAAAAATGGGGAAAATTGAGGGGAAATGTGGGGAAAAATGGGGAAAATTGAGGGGAAACGTGGGGAAAAAATGGGGAAAGCTGAGGGGAAATGTGGGGAAAAAATGGGGGAAAATTGAGGGGAAATGTGGGGAAAAAATGGGGGAAATTGAGGGGGAATGTGGGGAAAAAATGGGGAAAATTGAGGGGGAATGTGGGGGAAAAATGGGGAAATTGAGGGGAAATGTGGGGGAAAAATGGGGGAAAATTGAGGGGAAATGTGGGAAAAAATGGGGAAAAACTGAGGGGAAATGCAGGGAAAAAATGGGGAAAACTGAGAGGAAATGTGGGGAAAAAATGGGGAAAATTGAGGGGGAATGTGGGGAAAAAATGGGGGAAAATTGAGGGGAAATGTGGGGGAAAAAATGGGGAAAATTGAGGGGGAATGTGGGGAAAAAATGGGGAAGATTGAGGGGGAAATGCAGGGGAAAATTGAGGGGAAATGTGGGGAAAAGAGTGGGAAAAATGGAGGGGAAATGTGAGAAAAATGAGGGAAAATGTGGGGAAAAAATGGGGAAAATTGAGGGAAATGTGGGGAAAAATGGGGAAAATTGAGAGGAAAAGGGTGGGAAAAATGGGGAAAATTGAGGGGAAATGTGGGGAAAAAATGGGAAAATTGAGGGGAATGTGGGGAAAAAATGGGGAAATTGAGGGGGAATGCAGGGAAAAAATGGGGAAAATTGAGGGGGAATGTGGGGAAAAAATGGGGAAAATTGAGGGGAAAAGGGTGGGAAAAATGGTGGAAAAAACTGAGGGGAGAAGTGGGAAAACTGAGGGAAATGTGGGGAAAAAATGGGGAAAATTGAGGGGAAATGTGGGGAAAAAATGGGGAAAATTAAAGGGGAAAGGGGGGAAAAAATGGGGAAAATTGAGGGGGAATGTGGGGAAAAATGGGGAAAATGAGGGGGAAATGTGGGGAAAAAATGGGGAAAATTGAAGGGGAAATGTGGGGGAAAAAATGGGGAAAATTGAGGGGGAATGTGGGGAAAAAATGGGAAAATGAGGGGAATGTGGGGGAAAAAATGGGGAAAATTGAGGGGAAATGTGGGGAAAAAAATGGGGAAATTGAGGGAAATGTGGGGGAAAAATGGGGAAAACTGAGGGGGAATGTGGGGAAAAAATGGGGAAAACTGAGGGGAAGAAAATGGGGAAAATTGAGGGGAAATGTGGGGAAAAGAGTGGGAAAATTGAGGGGGGAATGCGGGGGAAAAATGGGGGAAAAGCAGGGGAAATGTGGGGAAAAAATGGGGAAAATTGAGGGGAAATGTGGGGAAAAAATGGGGAAAATTGAGGGGAATGTGGGGAAAAATGGGGAAAATTGAGGGGGAAATGTGGGGAAAAAATGGGGAAAATTGAGGGGGAATGTGGGGAAAAAATGGGGAAAACTGAGGGGAAATGTGGGGAAAAAATGGGGAAAATTGAGGGGGAATGTGGGGAAAAAATGGGGAAAACCGAGGGGAAATGTGGGGAAAAAATGGGGAAAATTGAGGGGAAATGTGGGGAAAAAATGGGGAAAATTGAGGGGAAATGTGGGGAAAAAATGGGGAAAACCGAGGGGAAATGTGGGGAAAAAATGGGGAAAATTGAGGGGGAATGTGGGGAAAAAATGGGGAAAATTGAGGGGGAATGTGGGGAAAAAATGGGGAAAATTGAGGGGAAATGTGGGGAAAAAATGGGGAAAAATGAGGGGGAATGTGGGGAAAAAATGGGGAAAATTGAGGGGGAATGTGGGGAAAAAATGGGGAAAATTGAGGGGAAAAGGGTGGGAAAAATGGTGGAAAAAACTGAGGGGAAAAGGGGTGGGAAACCTGAGGGGAAATGTGGGAAAAAGTGAAGGAAATGTGGGGAAAAGGGTTGGAAAAGCAGGAAAAAAGTGAGGGGAAAAGGGCAGGAGAAACAGGGAAAATGTGGGGAAAAGAGTGGGAAAAACAGAGGGGAAAAGTGGAAAAATGGGCAGGAAGAACTGAGGGGAAATGTGGGGAAAAAATGGGGAAAATTGAGGGGAAATGTGGGGGAAAAACTGAGGGGAAATGTTGGGAAAAACTGAGGGGAAAGGGGCAGGAAAAGGGCAGGTGAAGGAAAAAGAAAAGGAAAAAAAGCAAAGGAAAAAATCAAGGAGAAAAAAGAGAGGGGAAATGGCAGCGAGTTGGGAACAGAGGGATTGAGCCGAGCCCGTGGGCAGCAGCAGCAGCGTGGAGAGAGCTGGGAAATGGGAATTTTGGGGGGTTGGGAGAGGGGAAAACCAAGGGGAAATGTGGGGAAAAAATGGGGAAAATTGAGGGGGAATGTGGGGAAAAAATGGGGAAAATTGAGGGGGAATGTGGGGAAAAAATGGGGAAAAATGAGGGGAAATGTGGGGAAAAAATGGGGAAAATTGAGGGGAAAAGGGTGGGAAAAATGGAGGAGAAATATGGGAAAAAGTGGGAAAAAATGAGGGAAAATCTGGGGAAAAGGGCAGGAAAAAGTGAAGGGAAATGTGGGGAAATGGGTGAGGAAAACAGGGAAAAACTGAGGGGAAAAGGGCAGGAAAAACTGAGAGAAAAAGTGGGAAATAGGGGCAGGAAAAACTGAGGGGAAATGTGGGGCAAAACTGAGGGGGAATGTGGGGAAAAAATAGGGGAAAATTGAGGGGAAATGTGGGGAAAGCAGGGAAAAGCTGAGGGGAAAAGTGGAAAAAAAGGCCGGAAAAACTGAAGGGAAAAGAGTGGAAAAAATGAGGGGAAAGGGGTGAGAAAAGGGGTGGGAAAAAGTAAAGGGAAAATGTAAAAAGTGTGGAAAAAAATGAGGGGAAAAGGGCAGGAGAAACAAGGAAAATGTGGGAAAAAAGGGCAGGAAAAACTGAGGGGAAATGTGGGAAAAAGAGTGGGAAAAATGGAGGGGAAAAGGGTGGAGAAAAGCGGGGAGAAAACTGAGAGGAAAAGTGGAATAAAGGGCAGGAAAAACTGAAGGTAAATTTGGGAAAAACTGAGAGAAAAAGAGTGGGAAAATCTGAAGGGAAATGCAGGGAAAAACTGAAGGAAAAAGGGCAGGAAAACCAGGAAAAATGTGGGAAAAGGGGCAGGAAAAGCTGAAGGGAAATTTGGGAAAAACTGAGAAAAAGAGTGGGAAAAACTGAGGGGAAAGCAGTGGGAAAAGGTGTGGGAAAAAGTGAAGGGAAAATGTAAAAAGGGTGGAAAAAAGGGTGGAAAAAAATGAGGGGAAAAGGGTAGGAGATACTGGGAAAAAGAGTGGGAAAAAGTGAGGGGAAATGTGGGGAAAAGAGTGGGAAAAATGGAGGGGAAATGTTGGGAAAAACTGAGGGAAAAGGGGCAGGAAAAGAGCAGGTGAAGGAAAAAGAAAAGGAAAAAAAGCAAGGAAAAAATCAAGGAGAAAAAAGAGAGGGGAAATGGCAGCGAGTTGGGAACAGAGGGATTGAGCCGAGCCCGTGGGCAGCAGCAGCAGCGTGGAGAGAGCTGGGAAAATGGGAATTTTGGGGGGTTGGGAGAGGGGAAAACTGAGGGGAAATGTGGGGAAAAAATGGGGAAAACTGAGGGGGAATGTGGGGAAAAAATGGGGAAAATTGAGGGGAAAAGTGGGGGAAAAATGGGGTAAATTCAGGGGGAATGTGGGGAAAAAATGGGGGAAATTGAGGGGAAATGCAGGGGAAAATTGAGGGGAAATGTGGGGGAAAAATGGGGAAAATTGAGGGGAAATGTGGGGAAAAAATGGGGAAAACTGAAGGGAAATGTGGGAAAAAATGGGGAAAATTGAGGGGAAAAGGGGGGGAAAAATGGTGGAAAATTGAGGGAAAAAGGGGGGGGAAAATGGGGAAAATTGAGGGGAAAAAATGGGGAAAATTGAGGGGAAATGTGGGGAAAAAATGGGGAAAACTGAGGGGAAATGTGGGGAAAAAATGGGGAAAATTGAGGGGGGAATGTGGGAAAAAAATGGGGAAAATTGAGGGGGAATGTGGGGAAAAAATGGGGAAAATTGAGGGGAAATGCAGGGAAAAATTGAGGGGAATGTGGGGAAAAAATGGGGGAAATTGAGGGGGAAATGTGGGGAAAAATGGGGAAAATTGAGGGGGAATGCAGGGAAAAAATGGGGAAAATTGAGGGGAAATGTGGGGAAAAAATGGGGAAAATTGAGGGGGAATGTGGGGAAAAAATGGGGGAAATGTGGGGAAAAAGGCGGGAAAAACTGAGGGGAAAATGTGGGGAAAGGGGTGGGAAAAACTGAGGAGAAAAGTGGAAAAAGGGGCAGGAAGAACTGAGGGGAAATGTGGGGAAAAAATGGGGAAAAACTGAGGGGAAATGCAGGGAAAAAATGGGGAAAACTGAGGGGGAATGCGGGGAAAAAATGGGGAAAATTGAGGGGAAATGTGGGGAAAAAATGGGGAAAATTGAGGGGGAATGTGGGGAAAAAATGGGGAAAATTGAGGGGAAATGTGAGGAAAAAATGAGGGAAAATGTGGGGAAAAGGGCAGGAAAAACTGAGGGGGAATGTGGGGAAAAAATGGGGGAAATTGAGGGGGAATGTGGGGAAAAAATGGGGAAAATTGAGGGGAAAAGGGTGGGAAAAATTGAGGGGAAATGTGGGGAAAAGGGTGGGGAAAATGGTGGGAAAAACTGAGGGGAAATGTGGGGAAAAAATGGGGAAAACTGAGGGGAAATGGGGGGAAAAGGGTGGAAAAAACAGGGAAAAACTGAGGGGAAAAGGGTTGGAAAAGCAGGAAAAATGTAGAGAAAGGCAGGAAAAAAGTGAGGAGAAAAGGGCAGGAGAAAGAGGGAAAATGTGGGGAAAAGTGTGGGAAAAACTGAGGGGAAAAGTGGAAAAAGGGGCAGGAAAAACTGAAGAGAAATGCAGGAAAAAAATGGGGAAAGCTGAGGGGAAATGTGGGGAAAAGAGTGGGAAAACTGAGGGGAAATGTGGGGAAAAGGGTGGGAAAAATGGTGGAAAAAACTGAGGGGAAAAGGGCAGGAGAAAAAGGGAAAATGTGGGGAAAAGAGTGGGAAATAGGGGCAGGAAAACTGAGGGGAAATGTGGGGAAAAAATGGGGAAAATTGAGGGGAAATGTGGGGAAAAGGGTGGAAAAACTGAGGGGAAAAGGGGGGGGAAACCTGAGGGGAAATGTGGGGAAAAGGGCAGGAAAAAGTGAAGGGAAATGTGGGAAAATGGGTGAGGAAAACAGAGAAAAACTGAGGGGAAAAGGGCAGGAGAAAGAGGGAAAATGTGGGAAAAAGAGCAAAAAAACCAGGAAAAATGTGGGAAAAAGGGCAGAAAAAATGTGGGAAAAAGAGCAGAAAAAACAGAAAAAATGTGGGAAAAAAGGCAGGAAAAATGTGGGAAAAAGAGCAG
Organism: Zonotrichia albicollis; assembly: GCF_047830755.1. Lineage (NCBI taxonomy): Eukaryota > Metazoa > Chordata > Aves > Passeriformes > Passerellidae > Zonotrichia > Zonotrichia albicollis. Next base: position 20,022 of record NW_027428372.1, on the reverse strand, counting down.
GAAAAACAGGGGAAAAGGGCAGGATAAACCAGGAAAAATGTGGGGAAAAACAGGGAAAAATGTGGGAAAAAGAGCAGAAAAAATGTGGGAAAAAGGGCAGGAAAAACAGGGAAAAATGTGGGGAAAATGACTGGAAAAACAGGGAAAAATGTGGGAAAAAGGGCAGAAAAAACAGGAAAAATGTGCGAAAAAGGGCAGAAAAAATGTGTGAAAAAGGGCAGAAAAAACCGGGAAAATGTGGGGAAAATGACAGGAAAAACAGGGAAAATGTGGGGAAAAAGGGCAGGAAAAATGTGGGGAAAAGGGCAGGAAAAACAGGAAAAAATGTGGGAAAAAGGGCAGGAAAAATGTGGGAAAAAGGGCAGAAAAAACAGGAAAAATGTGGGAAAAAGGGCAGGAAAAATGTGGCAAAAAGGGCAGGAAAAACAGGGAAAAATGTGGGAAAAAAAGGGCAGGAAAAACAGGGAAAAATGTGGGAAAAAGAGCAGAAAAAACAGGAAAAATGTGGGAAAAAACAGGGAAAAATGTGGGAAAAAGGGCAGAAAAAAACCAAAAAATGGGGGAAAAAGGGCAGAAAAAATGTGGGAAAAAGGGCAGGAAAAATGTGGGAAAAAGGGCAGGAAAAACAGGGAAAAATGTGGGAAAAAGAGCAGAAAAATGTGGGAAAAAGGGCAGAAAAAACAGGAAAAAATGGGGGGAAAAGGGCAGAAAAAACAGGAGATAAATGTGAGGAAAAAGGGCAGAAAAAACAGGAAAAAGGGCAGGGGAAACAGGAAAAATGTGGAAAAAAAAGGGCAGGATAAACAGGGAAAAATGTGGGAAAAAAGGGCAGAAAAAACCCAAAAAATGTGGGAAAAAGGGCAGAAAAAATGTGGGAAAAAGGGCAGAAAAACAGGAAAAACGTAAGAAAAAGGACAAAAAAATGTGGGAAAAAGGGCAGAAAAAACCCAAAAAATGTGGGAAAAAGGCAGGAAAATCAGGGAAAAATGTGAGAAAATGGGCAGGAAAAACAGGGAAAAATGTGGGAAAAAGGGCTGGAAAAACAGGGAAAAATGTGGGAAAAAGGGGAGGAAAAACAGAAAAAATGTGGGAAAAAGGGCAGGAAAAACAGGAAAAATGTGGGAAAAAGAGCAGAAAAAACAGGAAAAATGTGGGAAAAAACAGGGAAAAATGTGGGAAAAAGGGCAGAAAAAAACCAAAAAATGGGGGAAAAAGGGCAGAAAAAATGTGGGAAAAAGGGCAGGAAAAATGTGGGAAAAAGGGCAGGAAAAACAGGGAAAAATGTGGGAAAAAGAGCAGAAAAATGTGGGAAAAAGGGCAGAAAAAACAGGAAAAAATGGGGGGAAAAGGGCAGAAAAAACAGGAGATAAATGTGAGGAAAAAGGGCAGAAAAAACAGGAAAAAGGGCAGGGGAAACAGGAAAAATGTGGAAAAAAAAGGGCAGGATAAACAGGGAAAAATGTGGGAAAAAAGGGCAGAAAAAACCCAAAAAATGTGGGAAAAAGGGCAGAAAAAATGTGGGAAAAAGGGCAGAAAAACAGGGAAAAACGTAAGAAAAAGGACAAAAAAATGTGGGAAAAAGGGCAGAAAAAACCCAAAAAATGTGGGAAAAAGGCAGGAAAATCAGGGAAAAATGTGAGAAAATGGGCAGGAAAAACAGGGAAAAATGTGGGAAAAAGGGCTGGAAAAACAGGGAAAAATGTGGGAAAAAGGGGAGGAAAAACAGAAAAAATGTGGGAAAAAGGGCAGGAAAAACAGGAAAAATGTGGGAAAAAGGGCAGGAAAAATGTGGGAAAAAGGGCAGAAAAAACAGGAAAAATGTGGGAAAAAGGGCAGAAAAAACAGGAAATATGTGGGAAAAAAAGGGCAGGAAAAACAGGAAAAATGTTGGGGAAAAGGGCAGGAAAAATGTGGGAAAAAGGGCAGAAAAAACAGGAAAAATGTGGGGAAAAAGGTCAGGAAAAACAGGAAAAATGTGGGGAAAAAAGGCAGAAACAACAGGGAAAAATGTGGGAAAAAGAGCAGATAAAACAGGAAAAAATGTGGGAAAAAGAGCAGAAAAAAATGTGGGAAAAAGGGCAGGAAAAACCCAAAAAAAGTGGGGAAAAGAGCAGGAAAAACAGGAAAAATGTGGGAAAAGGGGCAGGAAAAACAGGGAAAATGTGGAAAAAAGGGCAGGAAAAATGTGGGAAAAAGGGCAGAAAAAATGTGGGAAAAAGGGCAGGAAAAACAGGGAAAAATGTGGGAAAAAGGGCGGGAAAAATGTGGGAAAAATGAGGGAAAAAGGGCAGGAAAAACAGGAAAAATGTGGGAAAAAAGGCAGAAAAAATGTGGGAAAAAGGGCAGGAAAAAGGGCAGAAAAAACAGGAAAAATGTGGGAAAAAGGGCAGGAAAACCAGGAAAAATGTGGGAAAAAAGGGCAGGAAAAACAGGGAAAAACGTGGGAAAAAGGGCAGGAAAAATGTGGGAAAAAGGGCAGAAAAAATGTGGGAAAAAGGGCAGGAAAAACAGGGAAAAATGTGGGAAAAAAAGGGCAGGAAAAATGTGGGAAAAAGGGCAGGAAAAATGTGGGAAAAAGGGCAGAAAAACAGGGGAAATGTGGGAAAAAGGGCAGGAAAAACAGGGAAAAATGTGGGAAAATAGGCAGAAAAAAAATGGAAAAATGTGGGAAAAAAGACAGAAAAAATGTGGGAAAAAGGGCAGAAAAAACAGGAAAAATGTGGGAAAAAGGGCAGGAAAAACAGGGAAAAATGTGGGGAAAAGGGCAGGAAAAATGTGGGAAAAAGGGCAGAAAAAACAGGAAAATTGTGGGAAAAAGGGCAGAAAAAACAGGGAAAAATGTGGGAAAAAAGGGCAGAAAAAACAGGAAAAATGTGGGAAAAAAGGCAGGAAAAACCCAAAAAATGTGGGAAAAAGGGCAGGAAAAACCCAAAAAAAGTGGGGAAAACTGGGAGGAAAAAAATTGGGAAAAGAAAAGCAGGAAAGGGAATAAATTTTGAATTTTTACCACAAAGGATCCTCATGACGGCCTCGGCCTGGCCCGGCCTGAAGGAAACAAAGCCCAAAATCCTCAGAGCCTGCAGCACCTCCTCTGGGGGATCTGGGGAAAAAAGCAAAAATTTCAATTATTTTTAATTTATTTTTCATGGATTTTATATGGGATTTAGCTGGGATGGTCCCAGCAAAAATGGGAAATATAAAAATTATATTTGATTTTTTTTAAGGTTTTTTTTCATGGATTTTCTATGGCATTTACCAGCAAAAATGGGAAATTTTAAATTATTTTTAGGTTTTTTTAAGGGTTTTTTTAATGGATTTTTAATGGGATTTACCTGGGATGATCCCAGCAAAAATGGGAAATTTTTATTTATTTTTAAGTTTTTTTAATGGATTTTCTATGGGATTTACCTGGGATGGTACCAGCAAAAATGGGAAATTTTTATTTATTTTTAATTTTTTTTACATGGATTTTTTATGGGATTTACCAGCAAAAATGGGAAATTTTTGATTATTTTTAATTTTTTTCCATGGATTTTCTATGGGATTTTCTATGGAATCAAAGCCCAAAATCCTCAGAGCCTGCAGCACCTCCTCAGGGGGATCTGGGGGAAAAAACAGCAAAAATGGGGAAATTTTAAATTAATTTTAATTTATTTTAAGGGTTTTTTTCATGGGTTTGATGTGGGATTTAGCTGGGATGGTCCCAGCAAAAATGGGAAAAAAATTTAATTTTTTTTAATTTTTTTAAGGTTCTTTTTCATGGATTTTCTATGGAATTTACCAGCAAAAATGGGAAATTTTTAATTATTTTTAATTTTTTTTACATGGATTTTGTGTGGGATTTAGCTGGGATGGTCCCAGGAAAAATGGGAAAAAAATTTAATTTTTTTTCAATATTTTTAAGGGTTTTTTTAATGGATTTTATATGGGATTTAGCTGGGATGGTCCCAGCAAAAATGGGAAAATTCTTAAATTATTTTTAATTTTTTTAAGGTTTTTTTTAAGGATTTTCTATGGGATTTACCTGGGATGGTCCCAGCAAAAATGGGAAAAAAACTTAATTTTTTTCAACGTTTTTAAGGGTTTTTTTTAATGGATTTTCTATGGAATTTACCAGCAAAAATGGGAAATTTTTAATTATTTTTAATTTTTTTACATGGATTTTCTATGGGATTTTCTATGGAATCAAAGCCCAAAATCCTCAGAGCCTGCAGCACCTCCTCAGGGGGATCTGGGGAAAATCAGCAAAAATTTCAATTATTTTTAATTTATTTTAAGGGTTTTTTTCATGGGTTTGATGTGGGATTTAGCTGGGATGGTCCCAGCAAAAATGGGAAAAAAATGTAATTTTTTTTAATATTTTTAAGGGGTTTTTTAATGGATTTTATATGGGATTTAGCTGGGATGGTCCCAGCAAAAATGGGAAAATTTTAAATTTTTTTAAATTTTTTTAAAATTTTTTTAAGGTTTTTTTCATGGATTTTCTATGGGATTTATCCTGGGATGGTCCCAGCAAAAATGGGAAAAAAAAATTAAATTTTTTTCAGTATTTTTAAGGGGTTTTTTTATGGATTTTTTATGGGATTTACCTGGGATGGTCCCAGCAAAAATGGGAAATTTAAAATTATTTTAAATTTTTTTTTACATGGATTTTCTATGGAATTTACCAGCAAAAATGGGAAAATTTTAAATTATTTTTAATTTTTTTAAGATTTTTTTAATGGATTTTCTATAGAATTTACCAGCAAAAATGGGAAAAATTTAAATTATTTTTAATTTCTTTTAATATTTTTTTTTATGGATTTTTAATGGGATTTACCTGGCATGGTCCCAGCAAAAATGGGAAAATTTTATTTATTTTTAATTTTTTTACATGGATTTTCTATGGGATTTACCTGGGATGGTCACAGCACAAATGGGAATATTTTAAATTATTTTTAATTAATTTTAATAATTTTTTTTATGGATTTTCTATGGAACTTACCAGCAAAAATGGGAATACTTTAAATAATTTTTAATTCATTTTAAGGGTTTTTTTATGGATTTTTATGGGATTTACCTGGGATGATCCCAGCAAAAATTGGAAAAATTTAAATTATTTTTAATTTATTTTAATAATTTTTTAAATTGATTTTTAAGGGATTTACCTGGGATGGTTCCAGCAAAAATGGGAATATTTTAAATTATTTTTAATTTTTTTTAAGGTTTTTTTTCATGGATTTTCTATGGGATTTACCAGCAAAAATGGGAATATTTTAAATTATTTTTAATTTTTTTTAAGGTTTTTTTTCATGGATTTTCTATGGGATTTACCAGCAAAAATGGGAAAAATTTAAATTATTTTTAATTTTTTTAAGGTTTTTTTTCATGGATTTGATGTGAGATTTATCCTGGGATGGTCCCAGCAAAAATGGGAATATTTTAAATTATTTTGAATTTATTTTAAGGTTTTTTAATGGCTTTTTTATGTGATTTACCAACAGAAATGGGAAAATTTTAAATTGTTTTTCATTTTTTTTCGTGGTTTTTTATGGGATTTACCTGGGATGGTCCCAACAAAAATGGGTAAATTTTAAATTATTTTTAATTTATTTTAATAATTTTTTTAATTGATTTTTATGGGATTTACCTGGGATGGTCGCAACAAAAATGGGAAAATTTAAATTATTTTTAATTTTTTTTTACATGGATTTTTATGGGATTTACCTGGGATGGTCACAACAAAAATGGGAAAATTTTTAAATTATTTTTAATTTTTTTTACATGGATTTTCTATGGGATTTATCCTGGGATGGTCCCAGCAAAAATGGGGAAATTTTAAATTATTTTTAATTTTTTTTCATGGATTTTCTATGGGATTTTCTATGGAATCGAAGCCCAAAATCCTCAGAGCCTGCAGCACCTCCTCAGGGGGATCTGGGGGAAAATCAGCAAAAATTTCAATTATTTTTAATTTATTTTTAAGGGTTTTTTTATGGGTTTGATGTGGGATTTATGCTGGGATGGTCCCAACAAAAATGGGAAAATTTTAAATTATTTTTAATTCATTTTAAAGTTTTTTTTCATAGATTTTCTATGGAATTTACCAGCAAAAATGGGAAAAATTTAAATTATTTTTAATTTATTTTAAGGTTTTTTTTTCATGGATTTTCTATGGAATTTACCAGAAAAAATGGAAAAAATTTAAATTATTTTTAATTTTTTTAAGGTTTTTTTCATGGATTTTCTATGGAATTTACCAGAAAAAAAGAGAAAAATTTAATTATTTTTAATTTATTTTAAGGGTTTTTTTCATGGGTTTGATGTGGGATTTAGCTGGGATGGTCCAAGGAAAAATGGGAAAAAAAATTAATTTTTTTCGATTTTTTTAAGGGTTTTTTTCATGGATTTTCTATGGAATTTACCAGCAAAAATGGGAAATTTTTAAATTATTTTTAATGTATTTTAAGGTTTTTTTTCATGGATTTTTAATGGGATTTATCCTGGGATGGTCCCAGCAAAAATGGGAAAATTTTTAAATTATTATTAATTTTTTTTACATGGATTTTCTATGGAATTTACCAACAAAAATGGGAAAAATTTAAATTATTTTTAATTTTTTAATTTTTTTAATGGATTTTCTATGGGATTTATCCTGGGATGGTCCCAGCAAAAATGGGAAATTTTTATTTATTTTTAATTTTTTTTTTCATGGGTTTTCTATGGAATTCACAGGTAAAAATGGGAAAAATTTAAATTATTTTTAATTTTTTTTAAGGTTTTTTTTCATGGGTTTGATGTGGGATTTAGCTGGGATGGTCCCAGCAAAAATGGGAATATTTTAAATTATTTTTAATTTATTTTAAGGTTTTTTTAATGGATTTTTATGGGATTTAGCTGGGATGGTCCCAGCAGAAATGGAAATATTTTAAATTATTTTTAATTTATTTTAATAATTTTTTTTATGGATTTTTATGGGATTTACCTGGGATGGTCCCAGTAAAAATGGGAATATTTTAAATTATTTTTAATTTCTTTTAATAATTTTTTAATTGATTTTTAAGGGATTTACCTGGGATAGTCCCAGCAAAAATGGGAAATTTTTAATTATTTTTAATTTTTTTTACATGGATTTTTATGGGATTTACCTGGGATGGTCCCAGCAAAAATGGGAATATTTTTAATTATTTTTAATTTCTTTTAATAATTTTTTTATGGATTTTTATGGGATTTACCTGAGATGGTCCCAGCAAAAATGGGAAATTTTTATTTATTTTTAATTTTTAAGGGTTTTTTTACATGGATTTTGTGTGGGATTTAGCTGGGATGGTCCAAGGAAAAATGGGAAAAAAATTTAATTTTTTTCAGTATTTTTAAGGGTTTTTTTATGGATTTTCTATGGGATTTAGCTGGGATGGTCCCAGCAAAAATGGGAAATTTTAAATTATTTTTAATTTTTTTTACATGGATTTTCTATGGGATTTATCCTGGGATGGTCCCAGCAAAAATGGGAAAATTTTAAATTTTTAAAAATTTTTTTTTCAATTTTTTAAGGTTTTTTTTCATGGACTTTCTATGGAATTTACCAGCAAAAATGGGAAAAATTTAAATTATTTTTAATTTATTTTAACAATTTTTTTATGGATTTTTATGGGATTTATCCTGGGATGGTCCCAGCAAAAATGGGAAAAAAAATTTAATTTTTTTCAATATTTTTAAGGGTTTTTTTAATGGATTTTTATGGGATTTACCTGGGATGGTCCCAGCAAAAATGGGAATATTTTAAATTATTTTTAATTCATTTTAATAATTTTTTTATGGATTTTCTATGGAACTTACCAGCAAAAATGGGAAAATTTTAAATTATTTTTAATTTTTTTTAAGATTTTTTTTTATGGATTTTCTATGGGATTTACCTGGGATGGTCCCAGCAAAAATGGGAAAAGTTTAAATTATTTTTAATTTCTTTTAATAATTTCTTTAATGGATTTTTATGGGATTTACCTGGGATGGTCCCAGCAGAGATGGGAAAAATTTAAATTATTTTAAATTTATTTAAGGTTTTTTTTCATGGATTTTTTATGGGATTTACCTGGGATGGTCCCAGCAAAAATGGGAATATATTAAATTATTTTTAATTTAATTTAATAATTTTTTAATTGATTTTTAAGGGATTTACCTGGGATTGTCCCAGCAAAAATGGGAAAACTTTAAATTATTTTTAATTTATTTTACATGGATTTTCTATGGGATTTACCAGCAAAAATGGGGAAAATTTAAATTATTTTTAAATGGGTTTTCTATGGGATTTAGCTGGGATGGTCCCAGCAGAAATGGGAATATTTTTAAATTATTTTTAATTTTTTTTAGGGTTTTTTTAATGGCTTTTTTATGGGATTTACCAACAAAAATGGGAAAAATTTAAATTATTTCTAATTTATTTTAATAATTTTTTAAATTGATTTTTAAGGGATTTACCTGGGATGGTCCAAGCAAAAATGGGAAAATTTTTAAATTATTTTTGGTTTTTTTACGGTTTTTTTTCATGGATTTTCTATGGAATTTACCAGCAAAAATGGGAAAATTTTAAATTATTTTTAATTTATTTTAATAATTTTTTTTATGGATTTTCTATGGAATTTACCAGCAAAAATGGGAATATTTTAAATTATTTTTAATTGTTTTTAATATTTTTTTAAATTGATTTTTATGGGATTTACCTGGGATGGTCCCAGCACAAATGGGAAAAATTTAAATAATTTTTTTATTTCTTTTAATAATCTTTTTAATGGATTTTTAATGGGATTTACCTGAGATGGTCCCAGCAAAAATGGGAATATTTTAAATTATTTTTAATTTATTTTAAGCCATTTTTTTAATGGCTTTTTAATGGGATTTACCAACAAAAATGGGAAAAAATTAATTTTTTTAAAATTTATTTTAAGGTTTTTTTATGGATTTTTTAATGGGATTTACCTGGGATGGTCCCAGCAAAAATGGGAATATTTTAAATTATTTTTAATTCATTTTAATAATTTTTTAAATTAATTTTTAAGGGCTTTACCTGGGACGGTCCCATCGGGGTTTAGGGGGTAAAGGGGATCCAGTGGGGGTGGAGGGGAAAATTCCAGCTCAGAAAAATCCATGGAATCCAAGGGAAGCTGGGAATTCTCTGGGCTGGATCCATCTGGAAAAAATAAAAAATAAATGAAAAAAAATCAGGATTTTCCCAAAAAAAGCAGAAAAATTTCAAAAATTTCATTTTCTCACCGGGAATTTCTGGGCTCAAATCTGCGTTGGGATTTTGGGCGATTTCATCCAGAGAGAGGAGCGGATTCTGCTGGGGGGGGTCTGATCCCAAATCCTTCCCTGGGAGCAAAAATTCCCAAAAATTCCATGGAAAAAAATTCCCTCAGCCTTTTTGTGATATTTTATCCCAAAATTCCCTCAAAAATCCCAAAAAATCAAAAAAATTCCCCTCAGAAATCCCAAAAAATCCCCTCAGAAATCCCAAAAATTCCCTCAAAAATCCCAAAAAATCCCCTCAAAAATCCCAAAATTCCCTCAAAAATCCCCTTAGAAATCCCAAAAAATCCCCTCAGAAATCCCAAAATTCCCTCAGAAATCTCAAAAAATCCCCTCAAAAATCCCAAAATTCCCTCAGAAATCCCAAAATTCCCTCAAAAATCACAAAATTCCCTCAGAAATCCCAAAATTCCCTCAAAAATCACAAAATTTTCCTCAGAAATCCCAAAAAATCCCCTCAGAAATCCCAAAAATTCCCAGAATTTCCTCAGGAATTTCTCCAGGAATGATCCCAAATCCTTCCCTGGGAGCAGAATTCCCAAAAATTCTATGGAAAAAAAACCTCCCTCACCTTTTTGTGATGTTTTATCCCAAAATTCCCTCAAAAATCCCAAAATTCCCTCAAAAATCCCAAAAATTCCCTCAAAATTCCCCTCAGAAATCCCCAAATTCCCAAAAAATCCCAATAATTCCCCTCAGAAATCCCAAAAATTCCTTCAAAAATCCCAAAATTCCCTCAGAAATCCCAAAATTCCCTCAAAAATCCAAAAATTCCCTCAAAAATCCAAAAATTCCCTCAAAAATCCCAAAAAATCCCCTCAGAAATCCCAAAATTCCCTCAAAAATCCCAAAATTCCCTCAAAAATCCCAAAAATTCCCTCAGAAATCCCAAAAATTTCCCTCAGAAATCCCAAAAATTCCCTCAGAAATCCCAAAAATTCCCCTCAGAAATCCCAAAAATTCCCAGAATTTCCTCAGGAATGATCCCAAATCCGATCCCAAATTCTTCCCTGGGAGCAGAATTCCCAAAAAATCCATGGAAAAGAACCTCCCTCACCCTTTTCCTGCTGTTTTATCCCAAAATTCCCTCAGAAATTCCAAAATTCCCTCAAAAATCCCAAAAATCCCCTCAAAAATCCCAAAATTCCCTCAAAAATCCCAAAATTTTCCTCAGAAATCCCAAAATTCCCTCAAAAATCCCAAAATTTCCCCTCAGAAATCCCAAAAATTCCCCTCAGAAATCCCAAAAATTCCCAGAATTTCCTCAGGAATGATCCCAAATCCAATCCCAAATCCTTCCCTGAGAGCAAAAATTCCCAAAAAATCCATGGAAAAAAATTCCCTCAGCCTTTTCCTGCTGTTTTACCCCAAAAATCCCCTCAGAAATCCCAAAATTCCCTCAAAAATCCCAAAAAACAAAAAAAAATCCCCTCAGAAATCCTAAAAATTCTCGGCCTGGTCTCGCAATCTCCTCTGGGAACGACCCCAAATCCTTCCCTGTGAGAAGAATTCCCAAAAATTCCATGGAAAACAACCTCCCTCACCATTTTTCTGGTGTTTTATCCCAAAAATCCCCTCAGAAATCCCAAAATTCCCTCAAAAATCCCCAAAAATCAAAAAAAATCCCCTCAGAAATCCTAAAAATTCTCGGCCTGGTCTCGCAGTTCCCTCAGGAATTTCTCGTGGGACGATCCAAAATCCTGACCAGAATTCTCTCAAAAATCCACGTTAAAAAACCTCCCTCACCCTTTTTCCCTCTGTTTTACCCGAAAAATTCCCTCAGAAATCCCAAAATTCCCTCAGAAATCCCAAAATTCCCTCAAAAATCCCCCCCCTGCCGCAAAAAATCCCAAGAATTCCCAGCCTGACTTCGCAATTCCCTCAGGAATTTCTCCCGGAACGATCCGAAATCCTGACCAGAATTCCCTCAAAAATCCACGTTAAAAAACCTCTCTCACACTTTTCCCTCCGTTTTATCCCAAAATCCCCTCAAAAATCCCAAAATTCCCTCAGAAATCCCAAAAATCCCCTCAGAAATCCCAAAAATTCCAAGAATTTACACAGGAATTTCACTGGGAATGATCCCAAATCCTTCCCTGGGAGCAAAAATTCCCAAAAAATCCATGGAAAAAACCTCCCTCAGCCTTTTCCTGACATTTTATCCCAAAATTCCCTCAAAAATCCCCTCAGAAATCCCAAAAATTCCCTCAGAAATCCCAAAATTTTCCTCAGAAATCCCAAAAAATCCCCTCAAAAATCCCAAAAATCCACTCAGAAATCCCAAAAGTTCCTCAGGAATGATCCCAAATCCGATCCCAAATCCTTCGCTGGGAGCAAAAATTCCCAAAAAATCCATGGAAAAAACCTCCCTCAGCCTTTTTGTGATGTTTTATCCCAAAAACCCCCTCAGAAATCCCAAAATTCCCTCAGAAATCCCAAAATCCCCTCAAAAATCCCAAAATTCCCTCAAAAATCCCAAAAAATCCCTTCAGAAATCCCAAAAATTCCTTCAAAAATGCCAAAATCCCCTCAAAAATCCCAAAAATTCCCTCAAAAATCCCAAAATTCCCTCAGAAATCCCAAAATTCCCTCAAAAATCCCAAAAATTCCCCTCAGAAATCCCAAAATTCCCTCAAAAATCCCCTCAGAAATCCCAAAAATTCCCAGAATTTCCTCAGGAATGATCCCAAATCCGATCCCAAATCCTTCCCTGGGAGCAGAATTCCCAAAAAATCCATGGAAAAAACCTCCCTCAGCCTTTTCCTGCTGTTTTATCCCAAAAATTCCCTCAGAAATCCCAAAATTCCCTCAAAAATCCCAAAAAAATCAAAAAAATTCCCCTCAGAAATCCTAAAAATTCTCAGCCGGATCTCGCAATTTCCTCCGGGAACCACCCCAAATCCTTCCCTGTGAGAAGAATTCCCTCAAAATTCCATGGAAAAGAACCTCCCTCACCATTTTTCTGGCATTTTATCCCAAAAATCCCCTCAGAAATCCCAAAATTCCCTCAAAAATCCCCAAAAATAAAAAAAAATCCCCTCAGAAATCCTAAAAATTCTCGGCCTGGTCTCGCAATTCCCTCAGGAATTTCTCCTGGAACGATCCCAAATCCTGACCAGAATTCCCTCAAAAAATCCACGTTAAAAAACCTCTCTCACCCTTTTCCCTCTGTTTTACCCCAAAAATTCCCTCAGAAATCCCAAAATTCCCTCAAAAAATCCCAAAAAACAAAAAAAAATCCCCTCAGAAATCCTAAAAATTCTCGGCCTGGTCTCACAATCTCCTCCGGGAACTTCCCCAAATCCTTCCCTGTGAGAAGAATTCCCAAAAAATTCCATGGAAAAGAACCCCCCTCACCATTTTTCTGGCATTTTATCCCAAAAATCCTCTCAGAAATTGCAAATATTCCCCTCAGAAATCCCAAAATTCTCTCCAAAATCCCCAAAAATCAAAAAAATTCCCCTCAGAAATCCTAAAAATTCTCGGCCTGGTCTCACAATTTCCTCTGGGAACTTCCCCAAATCCTTCCCTGTGAGAAGAATTCCCAAAAAAATCCATGGAAAACAACCCCCCTCACCATTTTTCTGGCATTTTATCCCAAAAATCCCCTCAGAAATCCCAAAATTCCCTCAAAAATCCCCAAATTCCCTCAAAAATCTCCCCCCTGCCCCAAAAAATCCCCTCAGAAATCCCAAGAATTCCCAGCCTGACTTCGCAATTCCCTCAGGAATTTCTCCCGGAATGATCCGAAATCCTGACCAGAATCCCCTCAAAAATCCACGTTAAAAAACCTCCCTCACCCTTTTCCCTCTGTTTTACCCAAAAATCCCCTCTGAAATCCCAAAATTCCCTCAAAAATCCCCAAAAATCAAAAAAAATCCCCTCAGAAATCCTAAAAATTCTCGGCCTGGTCTCACAATTTCCTCCGGGAACTACCCCAAATCCTTCCCTGTGAGAAGAATTCCCTCAAAATTCCATGGAAAAGAACCCCCCTCACCATTTTTCTGGCATTTTATCCCAAAAATCCCCTCAGAAATCCCAAAATTCCCTCAAAAATCCCAAAAAATCCCCTCAGAAATCCCAAAATTCCCAAAAAAATCCCAAAAATTCCCAAAAAAATCCCAAAATTCTCTAAAAAATCCCAAAAAATCCCCTCAGAAATCCCAAAATTCCCTCAAAAATCCCAAAATTCCCAAAATTTTCCTCAGAAATCCCAAAAATTCCCTCAAAAATCCCAAAATTCCCTCAAAATTCCCCTCAGAAATCCCCAAATTCCCTCAAAAATTGAAAAAATTTCCCTCAAAAATCCCCAAAATTCCCCTCAAACATCCCAAAAATCCCCTCAGAAATCCCAAAATTCCCTCAGAAATCCCAAAAATTCCCAGAATTTCCTCAGGAATTTCCTCAGGAATGATCCCAAATCTGATCCCAAATCCTTTCCTGGGAGCAGAATTCCCAAAAATTCCATGGAAAAAAATTCCCTCAGCCTTTTCCTGCTGTTTTATCCCAAAATCCCCTCAAAAATCCCAAAAAATCAAAAAAATTCCCCTCAGAAATCCCAAAATTCCCTCAAAAATCCCAAAAAAATCCCCTCAGAAATCCCAAAATTCCCAAAATATCCCCTCAGAAATCCCAAAATTCCCAAAAAATTCCCTCAGAAATCCCAAAATTCCCTCAAAAATCCCAAAAATTCCCCTCAGAAATCTCAAAAATTCCCTCAAAAATCCCAAAATTCCCTCAAAAATCCCAAAAATTCCCCTCAGAAACCTCAAAAATTCCCTCAAAAATCCCAAAAAATCCCCTCAGAAATCTCAAAAAATTCCCTCAAAAATCCCAAAAATCTCCTCAGAAATCCCAAAATTCCCTCAAAATTCCCAAAAAATTCCCTCAGAAATCCCAAAATTCCCTCAGAAATCCCAAAATTTTCCTCAGAAATCCCAAAATTCCCTCAAAAATCCCAAAAATTCCCCTCAGAAATCCCAAAATTCCCTCAAAAATCCCAAAATTCCCTCAAAAATCCCAAAATTCTCTCAAAATTCCCAAAAATTCCCCTCAGAAATCCAAAATTCCCTCAAAATTCCCAAAAATTCCCTCAGAAATCCAAAAAATCCCCTCAGAAATCCCAAAAATTCCCTCAAAAATCCCAAAAAATCCCTTCAGAAATCCCAAAATTCCCTCAGAAATCCCAAAAAATCCCCTCAGAAATCCCAAAAATTCCCTCAAAAATCCCAAAATTCCCTCAAAAATCCCAAAAAATCCCCTCAGAAATCCCAAAAATTCCCAGAATTTCCTCAGGAATTTCACTGGGAGTGATCCCAAATCCTTCCCTGGGAGCAGAATTCCCAAAAAATCCATGGAAAAAACCTCCCTCAGCCTTTTTGTGATGTTTTATCCCAAAAATCCCCTCAAAAATCCCAAAATTCCCTCAAAAATCCCAAAAAATTCCCTCAGAAATCCCAAAAATTCTCTCAGAAATCCCAAAATTCCCTCAAAAATCCCAAAATTCCCTCAAAAATCCCAAAATTCCCAAAAAATCCCAAAATTTTCCTCAGAAATCCCAAAAAATCCCCTCAGAAATCCCAAAAAATCCCCTCAGAAATCCCAAAAATTCCCAAAATTCCCTCAGGAATGATCCCAAATCCGATCCCAAATCCTTCCCTGGGATCAAAAATTCCCAAAATTTCCATGGAAAAAAATTCCCTCAGCCTTTTCCTGCTGTTTTACCCCAAAATTCCCCTCAGAAATCCCAAAATTCCCTCAAAAATCCAAAAATTCCCCTCAGAAATCCCAAAATTCCCTCAAAAATCCCAAAATCCCCTCAAAAATCCCAAAAATCCCCCCAGAAATCCCAAAATTCCCGCAAAAATCCCAAAAAATCCCCCTCAGTAATCCCAAAATTTTCCTCAGAAATCCCAAAATTCCCTCAGAAATCCCAAAAATTACCAGAATTTCCTCAGGAATGATCCCAAATCTGATCCCAAATCCTTCCCTGGGAGCAAAAATTCCCAAAAAATCCATGGAAAAGAACCTCCCTCAGCCTTTTTGTGATGTTTTATCCCAAAAATCCCCTCAGAAATCCCAAAATTCCCTCAAAAATCCCCTCAGAAATCCCAAAAAATCCCCTCAGAAATCCCAAAAATTCCCAGAATTTCCTCAGGATTTTTACTGGGAGTGATCCCAAATCCTTCCCTGTAAGAAGAATTCCCTCAAAATTCCATGGAAAAGAACTCCCCTCACCATTTTTCTGGCGTTTTATCCCAAAAATCCCCTCAGAAATCCCAAAATTCCCTCAAAAATCCCCAAAAATCAACAAAATTCCCCTCAGAAATCCTAAAAATTCTCGGCCTGGTCTCACAATCTCCACTGGGAACCACCCCAAATCCTTCTCTGTGAGAAGAATTCCCTCAAAAATCCATGGAAAAGAACTCCCCTCACCATTTTCCTGACATTTTATCCCAAAAATCCCCTCAGAAATCCCAAAATTCCCTCAAAAATCTCCCCCCTGCCCCAAAAAATCCCCTCAGAAATCCCAAGAATTCCCAGCCTGACTTCACAATTCCCTCAGGAATTTCTCCCGGAACGATCCGAAATCCTGACCAGAATTCCCTCAAAAATCCACGTTAAAAAATCTCTCTCACCCTTTTTCCTCCGTTTTACCCCAAAAATTCCCTCAGAAATCCCAAAATTCCCTCAAAAATCCCCAAAAATAAAAAAAAATCCCCTCAAAAATCCTAAAAATTCTCGGCCTGGTCTCGCAATTTCCTCTGGGAACTGCCCCAAATCCTTCCCTGGGAGAAGAATTCCCTCAAAATTCCATGGAAAAGAACCCCTGTCACCATTTTTCTGGCATTTTATCCCAAAAATCCCCTCAGAAATCCCAAATATTCCCTCAAAAATCCCCAAAATTCTCTCAAAAATCCCCAAAAATCAAAAAAAATCCCCTCAGAAATCCCAAGAATCCCCAGCCTGACCTCGCAATTCCCTCAGGAATTTCTCCTGGAACGATCCGAAATCCTGACCAGAATTCCCTCAAAAATCCATGTAAAAAAACCTCCCTCACCCTTTTCCCTCCGTTTTACCCCAAAATTCCCTCAGAAATCCCAAAATTCCCTCAAAAATTCCATAAGATCCCCTCAAAAATCCCAAAAATCCCCTCACAAACCGCAAAGCCCCGCGCTCACCTCGGCACTCCGAGGCCCAGTGCCCTTTCCCGCCACACCGGAAGCAAACATCGGCTCCGCCCCCGAACTTTTTTCTCCATTTTTGCTTCCAAACCTGGGAAAAAAAAATCCCAAATCCCAAAATTCCATCACGGGAGAGGTCGGGAATTGCCAAAATAAAAAATTTGGGAATTTTTACCTGTTTGCGGAGGAATTTTCCCCTCATGGATGCGCGGGAATATGATTTTCTCTTCAGGTTAAGGCGGACGAAATTGCCGCGGTCGC
The DNA here is from genome assembly GCF_047830755.1 of Zonotrichia albicollis. Taxonomy (NCBI): domain Eukaryota; kingdom Metazoa; phylum Chordata; class Aves; order Passeriformes; family Passerellidae; genus Zonotrichia; species Zonotrichia albicollis. The sequence goes on along the minus strand of NW_027428372.1, from coordinate 3,292 downwards.
GGGGCGGGGCTCTGAGGGGAAAATGGGATTAAAAACCAGGGAAAATCGGGAAAAATGGGAAAAAAGGGAATTTTAGGATGAGGATTTTTGGGATTTATGGGATTTTTATAATTTTTCTGATTTTGGGGTCTTTAATTTTGCGGTTTTTGAGTGCTCCGATTTTCTCTTCAGGTTAAGGCGGACGAAATTGCCGCGGTCCCGGGGCGGGGCTCTGAGGGGAAAAGGGGATTAAAAACCAGGGAAAATCGGGAAAAATGGGAAAAAAGGGAATTTTGGGATGAGGATTTTTGGGATTTATGGGATTTTTTATAATTTTTCGGATTTTGGGGTCTTTAATTTTGAGGGTTTTGAGTGCTCCGATTTTCTCTTCAGGGTAAGGCGGATTAAATTTCCCCAGGCCGGGGCTCTGAGGGGAAAAAGGGATTAAAACCGGTGGAAAATGGGAAAAAATGAAAAAAAAAAGGGAATTTTAGGAGGATTTTTCGGATTTTGGAGTCTTTAGTTTTGGGGTTTTTGAGTTTTTCTGATTTTTGGGATTTTTTTTTATTTTGGGGATCTGGGATTTGAAAAAATGGGAATAAAGGCTGGAAAAAAGGCAGGAAAAAATGGGAAAAAAGGCTGGAAAAAAACCTGGAAAAATGGAATAAAGGCAGAAAAAAATGGGAATAAAGGGTGGAAAAAAGGCAGGAAAAAATGGGAATAAAGGCTGGAAAAAAAGGCAGGAAAAATGGGAATAAAGGCTGGAAAGAAATGGGAATAAAGGCTGGAAAAAAGGCAGGAAAAAATGGGAATAAAGGCTGGGAATAAAGGCAGAAAAAAATGGGAATAAAGGCTGGAAAAAAGGCAGGAAAAATGGGAATAAAGGCTGGAAAAAAGGCAGGAAAAAATGGGAATAAAGGGTGGAAAAAAGGCAGGAAAATGGGAATAAAGGCAGAAAAAAAATGGGAATAAAGGCTGGAAAAAAGGCAGGAAAAATGGGAATAAAGGCAGAAAAAAATGGGAATAAAGGCTGGAAAAAAGGCAGAAAAAATGGGAATAAAGGCAGAAAAAAATGGGAATAAAGGCTGGAATAAAGGCAGAAAAAAATGGGAATAAAGGCTGGAAAAAAGGCAGAAAAAAAGGCAGAAAAAATGGGAATAAAGGCAGGAAAAATGGGAATAAAGGGTGGAAAAATGGGAATAAAGGGTGGAATAAAGGCAGAAAAAAAATGGGAATAAAGGCGGGGAAAAAGGCAGAAAAAAATGGAAAAAGGGCTGGAAAAAAGGTAGAAAAAAAAGGGAAAAAAGGCAGGAAAAAATTGGAATAAAGGCTGGAAAAATGGGAATAAAGGCTGGAAAAAAGGCAGAAAAAAATGGGAATAAAGGCTGGAAAAAAGGCAGGAAAAATGGGAATAAAGGCTGGGAAAAAACCTGGAAAAATGGGAATAAAGGCTGGAAAAAAGGCAGAAAAAAATGGAAAAAGGGCTGGAATAAAGGCTAGAAAAAAGGCAGGAAAAATGGGAATAAAGGCAGAAAAAATGGGAATAAAGGCTGGAAAAAAGGCAGAAAAAAATGGAAAAAGGGCTGGAAAAAAGGCAGGAAAATGGGAATAAAGGCTGGAAAAAAGGCAGGAAAAATGGGAATAAAGGCAGAAAAAAATGGGAATAAAGGCTGGAAAAAAGGCAAAAAAAATAGGAATAAAGGCTGGGAAAAATGGGAATAAAGGCTGGAAAAAAGGCAGAAAAAATGGAAATAAAGGCTGGAAAAAAGACAGGAAAAAATGGGAATAAAGGCTGGAAAAAAGGCAGGAAAAAATGGGAATAAAGGCAAAAAAAATGGGAATAAAGGCTGGAAAAAAGGCAAAAAAAATGAGAATAAAGGCAGAAAAAAATGGGAATAAAGGCTGGAAAAAAGGCAAAAAAAATGGGAATAAAGGCTGGAAAAAAACCTGGAAAAAATGGGAATAAAGGCTGGAAAAAAATGGGAATAAAGGCTGGAAAAAAGGCAGGAAAAAATGGGAACCAAGGCCTGAAAAAAGGCAGGAAAAATGGGAATAAAGAGTGGAAAAAAGGCAGGAAAAAATGGAATAAAAGCTGGAAGAAAGGCAGAAAAATGGGAACAAAGGGTGGGAAAAAGGCAGGAAAAATGAGAATAAAGGCAGAAAAAAATGGGAATAAAGGCTGGAAAAAAGGCAGAAAAAATGGAAAAAGGGCTGGAAAAAAGGCAGAAAAAATGGGAATAAAGGCAGAAAAAAAGGCAGAAAAAAATGGAAAAAGGGCTGGAAAAAAGGCAGGAAAAATGGGAATAAAGGCAGAAAAAATGGGAATAAAGGCTGGAATAAAGGCAGGAAAAATGGGAAAAAAGGCAGAAAAAATGGGAATAAAGGCTGGAATAAAGGCAGGAAAAATGGGAAAAAAGGCAGAAAAAATGGGAATAAAGGCTGGAAAAAAGGAAAAAAAAAAGGGAATACAGCCAGAAAAAATGGGAATAAAGGCTGGAAAATAGGCAGAAAAAAATGGGAATAAAGGCTGGGAAAAAGGCAGGAAAAATGGGGATAAAGGCTGGAAAAAAGGCAGAAAAAATGGGAATAAAGGCTGGAAAAAAGGCAGGAAAAATGGGAATAAAGGCAGAAAAAAGGCAGGAAAAAACGGGAATAAAGGCTGGAAAAAATGGGAATAAATGCTGGGGAAAAGGCAGAAAAATGGGAATAAAGGCTGGAAAAATGGGAATAAAGGCTGGAAAAAAGGCAGGAAAAATGGGAATAAAGGCTGGGAAAAAGGCAGGAAAAATGGAAAAAGGGTTGGAAAAAAGGCAGGAAAAAAATGGGAATAAAGGCTGGAAAAAAGGCAGAAAAAAATGGGAATAAAGGCAGAAAAAATGGGAATAAAGGCTGGAAAAAAGGCAGGAAAAAAATGAGAAAAAAAGGCAGAAAATTGGGAATAAAGGCTGGAAAAAAACCTGGAAAAAGCTGAAAAAAAGGAGGAAAAATTTGGAAAAAATAGGAAAAATTGGGAAAATGCAGAATTACCGAGTTCTTCGTGTGGTTTTGGGTTTTTCTTCCTCTTCCTCTTCTTCTTCCTCCAGGAATTCTCTGGATTCATTTTGGGATTTTTCCTGATTTTCCCAATTTTCCTGTTTTTCCCTCATTGCAAAAATTCTGGATTTGGGTTCTTTGATTTTGGCTGGAATTTCCCCATCCCCCTCCCCATCCCGGGGTCTTTTCCCCCCAAAATTCCCTAAAAATTCCAATTTTTTTGGGGATTTTTCATTTTTTTGGGATTCATTTTTTTGGGATTCTTCATTTTTTTGGAATT